>NW_006800559.1:62927-91429 GCF_000485575.1 Poecilia formosa | reverse complement strand
GCATTTCCAAACCTTTGGTTGAAATGGCGCATTTAATTAAAGTCTCCAGTGCATACAGAACAGGAAAAAAAAATAAAGAGAATGCAATGTTATGTTAATCCATTTATAGTCTACAGAGGTGCCGGCAGTTTATCTTGAGGAAATAAATACCGCACAGGGTAAAAAAAACCTCACAGAGTTCAATTGATCTGTTTGGATCAGACAGATCCAAATGAGTAATGAACTAGCGCAGACTTCTTTGCAGTTGTGACCAGGAGGAATTTGTGAGACACTGTGCGTTCAGACCCCAGTGGGTGAAGTGCTAGTAATTTAAGTGGAGTCTTTAGTTTCATTTATAATAGGTTATTGGGGCCACAGTGATTTTTGTCACTACAGAGAAAAAGTTAAACGTGTTCATTAGCTTTATTTGTGATGGGATCTGGATTTGGTAAAACTAGGTGAATATTAACTAAACCGCATAAAAATGCGGCTACATAGTCTACGTTGATTATAATTTGATGGATAAAAATGGAACATGACCGACTTTTTTTTTTAATACTGTCAGTCAAGATGACGGAGAACAAAAAAGTCTAGCGCGACCTCTGGTCCAACCACTCTCAAGGAGACTGGTTCTAGAACCAGAGCCAGGCGTTTAGGTGAGGCCGACAATTTCTCGTCAGAACCTCTCAACTTTATACACCAGTTCAGGCTCCTTCCCCACCACAGAGGTGACATTCCACTTCCCAATAGCCAGCTTCTGCAACCGAGGATCGCAAAGGTCCCCGCACTCAGCTACCACTAGGGCTGTAGTGATTACAATAATCTCACGATACGATACACGATATTCTGCTCATGACACGATATTGCGATATTCTGTTCACGATACAATTCAATACACTAGCGATTTTCTGAAATATTTTAGAGGGACAGAGTGATTTTGGTGACATTTTGTGACTAATATAGAGTTGGATTGAATTCATTTAACTGAAAACTGATTAAAAGCACCAACTATACAATACCTGGCTCTGGTTGGACATGGACACAGACTTAAAGTCGACAGCTGGACAAAATGAATCGAAGTGGTGAGAAAACATGTTTCTTTTAATTGAAACAGTACAAACTTTACATGCAATTGTAAAGTAAATAAAATGCACCTAGTACCCTGCTCTGAATAGTTTGATACCGTTTTAACCTTGAAACTTAACATCTGAAGGAATCACTCTAAAGCCGTTTTCGCACTGCAAGGAATGGAACGTAACGGCATGCTTCGGTCCTGTTCCACCCGTACTGCAGCCCTGTTGTGTTTGCATATAACTGAGGACAGCATCGAAGCTGTACCTGACATTATTTTTGAAACTAAACAATGGTTTTGATGTAGTGGCCGAAGCCTTTTCCTCAGAGATGCGGCGGAAAACTTTCTCTTACCTCGTTGACCGATCTAGTTCATTCTGTACTCGTTCATCAGCGAGTAAGCGGAGGAAAAAAATTACCTCATCATGGGATCAGGTAACAGCAGAATATTGAGGGGAATTCATTGCAAATTAAAAATAATAATAGAAATATTAAAAAGAGCACTCTTTGAAAAATACAGTAAGCACAGTTTAGTGAGAGCCAGCTAGAACCGATCAACGGCTGACTCTAAACCAATCAGCTGCTGATTCTAAGCAGCCCCACTTGGCCGGCCCGGTTGGAACCACAGTTCTTGTGGTTCCAAGGAGCCGGGTGGAACCGGGTCGGAAGTTCTAATGCAAACACGGTCGGCCCTACTTTGAACCTGTGCCATTCTGTTCCTTGCAGTGCAAAAACGGCTTAAGTGCTTGGTAAGTAAACAATAATATTGGGGTGCTGTGGTGGCGCAGGGGCAAAGCACAACCCATGTATTGAGGCCTTAGTCCTCATGCTGGTGGTCGCAGGTTCAATTCCCAGCCTGGTGACATTTGCCACATGTCTTCCCCCTCTCTCATAACCCTCTTTACTAGGACTGTATAAATAAATCATTTTGGCGATATATTGATATTTTCCGCCCTCGGAAAGTATCGATTTTTCATCCGCGAGTATCGATCCGTTAAATCATAGGGGTCCATAGCCTGACAGCTCTTTTTAACGTCTAGTTTGTTACAGTAGCAGCAAGACTCCGCCTCCCTCAGTCTAACTTTCAACTCGAGCTTAAAGTGCACATTATAAACTACACCAGTTTTTAAATTGTGTTAATAGGCCAAGTATAACCGGAGTTATGCTAAAATTAGTAAACCATATTTTTCCGAATGTCAGAGAAATGTCAAAAGCGCCGCCATTCCCCGGCTTTTCCGATTATGTGAGAGGGAATGAGCTTCCAAACGTACAAAACGAAACATTAGATTCCTGTGTTTTTGGAAATGTAAAATCTTCAATAAATAACAATGGGCTGTATTTTGTTGCTGAGGAACGAAGTAAAGTTGTTCAAGTAACCGTGAAAGAGAAGCGGAAAGGAGTAGCGGCGCGAACGGAGCAGCTGCAAAAGCAGTGAAATCGCGAAATTAATGCAAATTTTGACTGGTAGCATTCATTTCGTAATTAGTTTTTAGCTTAGCGGTTTCTGTTCTGTATATAAAGGATTACCTGACGAAAGAACATGGATTGATAACATCCGAAGCGGGCACCCAGCATGCAGCGGCGCTGTGTTTTGAGCAGGAAGACGAAGAGGAAAAACCCCCAGCCGGAATCCGCGGCGCAGTGAGGATTTCCATGATAACAATGGCTGATCAATCATTCTTATTAGCAACAGACAAAAAGTATCAGAGACTGAGAGTACTATGAGATGCTGGCAGTCTGAGAGGCAGCTACTCAGAGATCCAAGCAGGGGAATAGCGGCACTGCGTAGCTGCAGGGAGTCGATCACTATGGGGTGAGGCGGAGCCACGACTTTAGCAGTTAGACGAAAGCAGCTTACAGCCACGGCTAACTCCGGGAGACAAGGTAGAAAAGCCTTTTTCCCCATCGTCCAAAAGACTGCATTTGTGGCTGCAGTTTTACTCAAAAATGCAGCCACAGTGTCCAAAAGAAAAAACATAAGTGCAATCATTTGGATATTGAGAGTCTACAGAGGCTGATAATCTCCCCACTCTGCTCCTGGATTACCGTTTAAACTTTTGAGTTTTATGTCAAATCCACATGAATTAAACGACAGAAACTAAATTTTCTCACTGCGTCTTTGATTCATTTTGTCCAGCTGCAGACTGTTAGACTGTCCAATCAGAGTAAGGTATTGTGTAGTTGGTGCTTTTAATCAGTTTTCAGTTAACTAAATTCAAGTCTATGGAACACAAAATGTCACTAAAATCACTCTGTCCTTCTAAAATCTTTCAGAAAATCGTAAAAATGCACTGAATCGTAACAAATTGTATCGCTCAACAAATATCGTATCGTGACCAGAATATCGTATATCGTATTTTATCGTGAAATTATTGTATCACTACACCCCTACTCTTTACTGTCGAACTACTTTCAAATAAAGGCCTCTCGAGCCAACAAAACCTTAAAAAAAAAAAACAGTAATATGACTATTCAAGTAATGAAGAACATTTAACTTCAAATGCACCCATCTTAGCAGAGCACCTTAAGGCCTGTAGATAGACCCTGACTAATAAGTGAACTCTAAACAGAAAGTCTACTCTGCAGACCAAGTGAGCTACATTCTCTTCAGACTTTTGTTTAGAAATAGAATCTGATAGACCTGCTCTGGGAGAAGTGCACTTCTCTGCGCAGTGATGATATCTCCAGCGGTGGAGAAGACTCTCTCTGAGGATACGCTGGTGCCAGGGATACAGAGGTACATTTTAGCAAGGTGTGACAGGAGTCACTATCCTTCTTTTTGAAGCCAAAGTGCGCCCTTAAGCAAGAGGGTGCTGGAACGATATTCGCCGCTATTAAACTGCCCGAGCTTCTTCTGTGTAAATCAAGTATCTACTAGGTGGGTATTTTGGCAGAAATGCTCTACAGCGACACTAGTGGCTGGATGACTTAATCATTCTCCCGGCGAAGCAAGCAGTGAGTGAGCAGGGTGACAGTTGGATGTTACGATACTTGCAAATGAATATCGATTTTTTTTTCTCTAGGAAAGAAAATATCGATCTATATCGCAAGATCGATATTATTACACAGCCCTAGTTACCACCCATCCCACACTGCACCCGACCCCTTTGGGCCCTCTCACAGGGAGAGCCCAAATGAAGGGGAACCCATGTCTCCTCTATGGGCTGTGCCCGGCCTGGCTCCAGAGTGTAAAATAATCAATTTATCAATTTATTATTTATCAATTGATAAAATTGATAAATAATTTTATCAATTATTTTATCAAATAATTGATAAAATGAATATCAATTATTTGCACTTTTGTTTAATCCAAATTAAGTCAGCAGCTCCATCATATTGTTTAACATTTAAATGTAAGATTTTAAGGAGCTGGCAAGTTTACTTTGTATGAGTTCAAGAAACAATATTCATAGTTAGATTTTGTTACCCTAGCTACAGTCTGTGAGTTTGAGCTTTAAGTTTGAGCTCCGTTTGTTCACAAATACAATTTAGTAAACTGCAATTATAACTGAGTGCTTTTTAGGTTGGCCAATTAAACTACTCCCCCTCCCAGACTAAATCCAACACATCTGTTAGAGGTGCTGATGTTTTTAGCAACAAAAGGGGCCCCTAAATCAAATTCTGCTCCAGGCCTCATACAGCCTTGGACCGGCCCTGCATGATGAGTTAAATCTGCTGCACTACGCAGAGATGAGCAACAAATGGGAGATTTAATTCAATGCTGCTAATGTGGCTTTAGTAGCTATTTTATTTCATGTCTGTTGAGTTTTTAATAAGCGTCACAGAAACTATTCTGGTTGGTCGAGTTTATGGGACAAGTTTCTCAGATCTCTGTGCGGCCGTGCACATTAACTCTGTCTGACTAAGTGGACAAAGCATTTGATATGGTTTGATGCATTGTCTAACCGAAAAAATAATACTAAAATTAATACTATAATAATATAAAATCAGCATGATGCGTTACAGACAGCAGAGCGCGAAAGCTCCTCACCAGGCTGAACCTGCATGATCAAGTTAGCACTAGTTCGTTAACTAATACACCGGCCAACCGGGAACACATAGATGAACTTTATCAGCGCAGGCAGAGCCGGGCGCTGTGCAGCGCGTTGAGATGGAAAAGCCACACAAAATTCTTTGTTCCAGAGTTCTTGATCAAGGTAGGACTTTAAACACCACTCTGGTTGGCTCTGGTTGCGCAGCTCTACGTGAACTGCAGGAATAACTTGTAGTCGCGCTTTCAGAGATGTGCTGAGCGAGCGGTGAGAATGATTTATCCATAAACATATCTTTTAGGAATAAATCTGCTCTGCCAGTGAAGCTCTCGGAGCAACAGAGACGCTTGCAGTCCGGCTTCAAAAAATAAATTTTTTATTTAATTTTTTTATTATTATTTTCCTAAAAACATAAACAAGAAAGGCTTAGCCTGTCAGTGGCACTAGTGAAGGATGGCGGGCCACCAGGCCTATAATACACTGGGGGAAACCCTGATAAGTGGGTGACCCTACGAGAGGCATAAAGACCCTAGGCAGCATAGCTCCTGGGATCACTGGGACACTCAAACCCCTCCACCACGATGAGATGCCACCCTGAATGTCCTACATCTTTTTCTCTGATGTTGCTTTTCTGGATGTGTGGGTTTAATAATCTCAGAATTAAACTTTCTCAATAAAACAAAAACTGTCATTATTATATGAGTAGGTTGCATTTGTAAAGCCAGACCTTTTCAATTCAGATCATCCTCAACAATTTTGCATTTTACAGACCTTACCAACATTTTTACAATTTCAAAGATAAATTAAAAACAAATTAACAGTATATACTTTGATAAATTCACCCATTCCATCAATTCAATGTTCTTTTGTTATCTATTCTAGATTCTTTAAGGCTCTTCTTAAAAATTAAATGATCAGCAATTAATGTAATTTATGGTCCAGTAAGAAATTGATTTTTCCACAAAAGACATAGAAACCACCCACAACCAAAACCATAAGTGAAACTGATTATGAAGCCTCTGTAAACATATTAAGCTTTTAAAAATATTAATCATCAGAATGTAGAATGAGCTCATTTTAATTTATTATGGGTTTCTTTGATTAATTCCTTATTGTGACAGACCTTGGTTTGATCCATTCTACCATCTTCAGCCAGTAACTGTGTTTCCCTTTGTTGAGGTTTCTCAGGGGGAGAGTTCTGTCAAACCTGCAGCAGAGGACATGACGTCAAAGGACTACTACTTTGACTCTTACGCCCACTTTGGAATTCATGAGGTAATTTTTCAGTTTTTATTTACCCAACAACAACAATCTCCATTGATCTATGGTTTTCGCCTTCCAAGCTGTAACTGCTCCCGTCTCTGCAGGAGATGCTGAAAGACGAGGTTCGCACTTTGACTTACCGCAACTCCATGTTCCACAACAAGCACTTGTTCAAGGACAAGGTGGTTCTGGATGTCGGCAGTGGAACAGGCATCCTCTGCATGTTTGCAGCCAAAGCTGGAGCCAAGAAAGTTATAGGGGTATGTATTCAGTTCCTCTTCAGCTGCTCCACTTGTCTGGCTCTCCAGGTTAACTGTGTGCTTGGAATTTTTTTTCCAGATAGAGTGCAGTAGCATTTCAGACTATGCTGTGAAAATTGTGAAGGCCAACAATCTTGATGATGGTGAGTCCATGGAAATCAGCTGGACTCTGAGTCAGGAGGAGTCAGGGGTTAAATCTGTGCTCTTTTCCCTGCAGTTGTGACCATCATTAAGGGGAAGGTGGAGGAAGTGGAGCTGCCTGTGGAAGGAGTTGATATCATCATTTCGGAGTGGATGGGATACTGCCTCTTTTACGAGTCCATGCTCAATACAGTCATTTATGCCAGAGACAAATGGCTGGTATGTTTTAGGGGGGATGTTGCTAGTTGAAGGTTTTATCTAAGGATACGCCGATCCAGTTTTTTCATTTCCGGTACCGATACAGATATGAAATTTAGTATTGGCCGATACCAATCCAATTCAGAATATCAGGGCTGAATTGACATAAAACCTTTCTTTTTTAAGCAGAGACATAAACATACTGAATTATAAATTTATTTTGTAACCTGTAGCAGAAGGAGCCCCTATTGGGGCTGTTCCTCCTACAATGAGAGAAAATTGGACGATGGGGCAGAGGAGAGCCCTGAGGATGGACGTCATCCTGTTTGTGTCATGTTCTCTAAGTTTTTGTTGTTTCTGTGTTTGAACTATCAGCATAGACAAACTGGTATGACTAATGGTAACATTAGAGCAGCTTCATGGAATGCTAATGGTCTCGACAACCTTGTTAAGAGGAGCAGAGTAATGTCCAAGATAAAAAGGGAGAAAATCCAGCTTATACTCTTTCAATTATTCTTTAACTCAGTGGTCCCCAACCTTTTAATCTCCCTGGACTGGGTGCTTTTTTTTTTTTTTTTTTTTTTTTTTCACCCCCGAATTTCCCCTTATGACAATCTTAGAACGTCGCTCGTAATAATCGTAACCGGTCAACCTGCCGTGTGTGGTATGCTAAGACTGATCGCGTCCAGTCAGTAGAACATTGGGACCGCTCCAATCTAAAATCGGGCATATTCTCGCAGCATGTAGGGGTTTCCCTGACTGGGAGCGAGAATGCAGCCTGTTGGTAGCTAATCAGAAAGTGCGGTGACGTAGCTCATGGAGAGAAAGGCTGCATCAAAATAAACAATCCTTCCTGATAGCATGGCTAGCTGATTAATGCTGGTTCTGATGGGTTGTTTCTGACTGAGCGGAGTAATTCTGCAGAACACATGAGGAAGCAGAGGAGATCAATTATTCTTTTCAGAGATTACCTGTCTTGTGTTAGGACAGCAAAAGTTTTAATACATATCTAAAATCTTTTTATTTTATTTTTTTTTAAGTTACATATTGCAGCTTTAAGCAGACATTCAGTGTGAGAGTTCACTGTGGGTGGAGCAGAAGCGAAGCTCCATCTGTAAAATATTATGACCAGTAGCGCGTAGCGGCGGCTTAACGAGAATAGAACCAGCATCTTACACCGTTAGCTCGAAGACTTAAATTATTTTTCAGGTTATTTGTTTAGCTGTCTGACCGTGATGCTAATCTGGGTGAGTGTTGGTAGTTGTGTGCAGCTTCACTGGCCAGATGTCCATTTTTCCTGCATTGAGCCTCGATGTAGACAAACTCTGTCAAGTGCTTGTTTTTTAAATGTCACATTAGATTCGTTGTGTTGACGCATTTTGACGTGCTTCACCCTCGAGGTAAATTTCCACTGCAACACGCAAACTTCCCTGTTCACTCTGAGTGTTATAGTTCCACACCACATTGCTTAGGATTTACTGCTGCGCGCTTGCGCAGTGTGAAAGAAAGAGGAGACAGCTGCACACGCAGGCTGTGAATGAGATACATGTGATCAGCAACAAGAGATCATGATCGGCGATCACTGATCATACACTTTTCATGGAAATCGGCCGATTAAGATTGGTGTCCGATCGATTTTCACACCTCTACTACCGTGTTTCCCCAAAAGTAAGACAGTGTCTTACTTTCTTTTTATCCCCAAAAGCCCCACTATGTCTTACTTTCGGGGTATGTCTTATATTGGAAAAAAATTGTCGAATTTTTTGTTTTAACCATAAAATTAACATTTATTAACAACCTCAACAGTATTGTATTCACCGCAAAACAGTTTTATAAAAGGCAGACGCGGCGACGTATGGAGAGGGGGACAGTGCGGACGTGGGCAGGAGGCGGCGCGCAGCTAGATGAGAGGTGTTTCCCCGACTTATATTAGCCGACCCCCTTGAAACCCCCGATACATCTTACAATCGGGGGTGTCTTACTATCGGGGAAACACGGTAGCTATATGCATTGCAGGTAGATTGTAGTTGTGATACATCATTTTGTACTAAAGCCTACTCACACAGCAAGATTTGCTCCTGTTACGTGGCTGGACACACGAACCGATCGAATCTGTTGTACTTTTATTGTCTTGTGTGTGGTCACAAAAGTTTTTAAAATCAGCCGTCAGTCCTAAAATCGTGCCGTGTGAACCAGACTTAAGATTCACAAGTTCTGTTCGTCTTGTTTCGACCACTGCCCCAAACACTCTGACTCTGGTCGCTATATAACGCATCCCTTCAAAATAAGACACAGATGCGCCACAAAAACGAACATTTCACTTTCATGAAAATTTTAACTCACAATAACAACAAATTAATGGGAGCCCTGAGTTTGTTTCTCTGCAACGAGACGGTCCTATCTGGGAAACGATGACACCCTAAGTGTCACGTAGACAGAGGATGCTGGGTCTGTAATGGCGAGGCAGTTTCAAGCTTGATTGCCTCATTAGCAAGCCGGTGCATATTATGCAGAGCGGGTATGTGGGAGTCACTTACTGGTCTGGGATAAATGGATTCTCCTGTCTCTGGTCTTTTTACCCTTTTCCAAAGAAACTTTCCAATGACATCTGTTTCTTACTCATTGTGGGCTCAATGTTGGTGCGCAAGACGTAACCGAGAAAATCCGGATAAAGGGTTTTCAAAATAAAAGATCCTCCAGACTCAAATAATACGTAAAACGACAATATTTATTTCTTGTGTGGCCCGGTACCAACTGGTCGGACGACTGCTTTAACTCATTTATCCCCAGCAGTGCATTCATGTTGGGCCTTTTATTAGTCGGGTTGGATCGTGCGGGATACGATGTTAAGGTTGATGTTAACCCTCTATATCCTCAATGCAACTAAATAAAATGGATTTAGATCCACAATTATCAGACCTTTTGGGGGCGAAAAACACTACACTAAACACTAATTTTTGTAGTACATGGCTACTACAGGGAATCTGTTGTAATTTTAAAGAGCAATCATTTTATTTCTATTCTTAGGTTTTAACATAAAGAAAAACTGAAAACATTTTCAAAAAGGTGATGGCCACATTTTCCTATATTTTGCACATAGTTTCCAATATAATAAGAAAATAGATCTTAAAAAGACTGGTACTTTTAAGCCATTCTGTTGTGAAAATCAAATGTAATTACTCCATAAAAAAAGAAATATAAATAGCTAAAATATGGATTTATTTATTTTCTAGTTGCAAAACATGTTTCTTTATTATTTTTAGTCAGTTTTTAAGAGCCATTGTGGAAGGTCCAAAGAGCCTGTTGTGGCTCCTGAGCTGCAGGTTGCATGTTGCTGTGATTCACTTTGTCTGGTATTTTTGTACATATGTTTTGGAAGTTCTGTGATCATGTCAAAGCAGCAACCTGTATTAAAAAGTGTTTTATTTCTATTTGAAAGCTGCCCGCTTCCATGGAACGACAACAGAAAATCGCTCTTATAAACATGTAATTACTAAAATCACGATACCCTCACTTTGTATCCCTCTGAAAAATGAACCCTTAAATGGAGGGATTTCTTTATTTAAATATAAAGAAATCCCTCCACGATAGAGAGCGTTCATTTTATAGCATTAACACCTGAGCTGTAAGTGGTCCGGTATGAAACGGGGGTGATAGAACAACGGAACCACAGCACTTTTAAATTTCAATAATCAGAATACTGAAATTGTTTCAGTTGTTTTAAAAGGTTTATGTCAGTCTGACTTTTCCCCAACGATACGTTTCCTGAACGCTGCGCACCATAGGCGGTTAAAAAACAAAAAAACGACGCGCACATTGCGCAAAACTGAAACAGGAGAAGAGGGACATAAAACGGAGCAACGAACTAAATGTGAATTATGTTGCAGAGCTCAGTCGTTTTGCAAATAGTTCAAAGTTTAAACTGGCATGTTGAACATCTTTTATCTGATCATTTTGTGGAATATTTAACAACTAGAAAATGGCAAAGAACAAGAATATTTTTTCCCCTCTGATTGGCTGCTGTTAGGCCTACAGATTTTAACTTGAATGTTCATTGCATTTTTTGTAGACAGCAGTGAAAATAATTTCTATTCCCATGGCTTTTTTGTTCTCTGGGAAATTATTTTTGATGATAAATACAGAAACAAGCATAAAAATCAAAACATCTACAATAGTGACAGTAACTTTAATAATAAAATAATAGTCAGTGCAAAGTAGCCTGCAAATTCTTTGGTGGGGGGCGGTGAGGGACCTGGATAAGGGCTAGGGGGGCTCTGGCCCAAAAAAGGTTGAGAAACACTGGTTTAGTCTGGATTAATTAATTTGGACAAAAACTCAGGCACATTTTACAGATTTTCTAACTAAATTAGTTGAAGAGCAGTTAATCAGGAGATGGATCCGTGTAATCATTTCAGGCTTTTATAGTAAATTCTTTTTGGTGTAGAAGGTAGTTTTCCTTTGGTGGACTATGCAACCGACTGGCATGAATGGATAACTGCACTTGGCCCAAATCCGGATAGTTTCTGATGATAATGTGTTAAATGCATCATTTAGAATAATGATCTCAATGTATGTGTGTTTTTATATTTTTTTTCTACTGTACCTTTCCAACAGAAACCAGATGGACTGATTTTTCCAGACAGAGCCACACTGTATGTCACTGCTATTGAAGACAGGCAGTACAAGGACTACAAGATCCACTGTGAGTAACTGCTTCCAGCTTTGTCTCCTCATACGGTTTCTAGGCTCGTCACAATAACAAATTCTGGTTGGCAATAAATTGTCCCAGAAATTATTGTGATACAATAATATTGTCACTTAGAAGCCATTGTTAACTAATAGCATAAAAATTGTCTAACACTGCAAATAGACCCTCTCAGAGGTCAATAAACTAATTTCAAAAGAACATTTAACACTGGAACTGGAAGACCTTTTAAATATAAAAAATTGGTTTGCATTAGGCATTGCTCACTTTCAGATTCTCCGGCTGATGGCAGGGGGGTGGAGGGGTCTGTCCCCCACAAAATGCCACCCTGTGGTTGGACATGTCGCCCATATCAGAAATGCCGCCTCACCTCAGTGATTGTATCAATAGGATGCTCCCCAATAAAGTAAATCAACATTGGTGCATTTTAGGTGCATATATGTCGGTTGTATTGTGTAGTTGCTACTGTTTAACAACATAGCTGCTTCAGATGTTCACCACGGTCATTCAGTTTGAATCCAAAGCGCTCCTCCTCACCGAGCGTTATGCTTCGCTGTGGTTGGAGACCAGGAGCCTGTCAGGTAACTGACAGGCGATAGTGGTCACACGGTGATGGGAGGCAGCGCTACTATGAGGGGCCGTTTAGGACAAAATTTACGTTTTGTCTCTCACACACTACCAAAAACTCTCGCATACTCCAAAAAAATAGCCGCGCACACTCAAAAAATACTAAAATGTCACACACACACAAACGTTAACTTTCTCGCTCACATACACTACTAACAGCTCGCACACACACACAGACGTTTATCTCTCACATACACAAGACTAAAGTTGTACTAAGACTCGTTTTTTGAATGTGTGAGAGTTGTCAAGGAAGAGGCGGGGCATAATTTTTGGATCAAACTGCGCATGCGTAGATCCTAAACTATAAGTTTCGATTGTTGACTCACTGTATGTTCTATTACTTAGTATATTTGTGCTTTTAAATATATATAAATATATTGAAACTATCTTTCAATAGCTACCTTATATTAAACTATGTTAAGGACAAATGTCAAACATAGTGCAAATATTTTGAAAACAAAGTAAAAGATCTTGCAGGTATATTAATCTCCTTCCTCCTTCATCAGAAATGAAAAATTATAAATGCACACTATGTGTTGGGAACCTGTGTTTGTTGACTGACTTTTATTTGTCAGGCTTACGAGACAAAAGCTGAAAAAAGATCGATTTTCTTCGCTTTCAAAATAACACAAAACAGCGAAAAAAGACCTCCACACCAGACCTCGTTTATTTATGTATGTATTTTTATTTTGATAGCTGCCGATTAAACTGAAAGTTACACATTGACATGATCATATGAGTAGTTTTTACCGAGAAATCGATCAGAAGCGCCGTGAAAATGGTCAGATTCACCGGATCCGCGTCTCTGGCTGCAATGCGCGCTCCCGTCACAGGGGGAACAGATTTTCTCACAAGACCTCTTAATAATTCCTGTAATGCTGCCACCCAGTGGACAGATTGTACTACAGCAATTTTGCTATTTTTTATCAATCAATCAGATTCATTTATTTCTATAGCACTTTTAATCTACAAGAAAGTTAAACGTTCTATATATATTTAAAAGCACAAATATACTAAGTAATAGAACATACAGTGAGTCAACAATGGAAACTTATAGTTTAGGATCTACGCATGCGCAGTTTGATCCAAAAATTATGCCCCGCCTCTTCCGTGACAACTCTCACACATTCAAAAAAAGTCTCGCTCTCACACATTCAAAAAACGAGTCTTAGTACTGTGTGTGTGTGTTCAACTTTAGTCTTGTGTATGTGAGAGATAAACGTCTGTGTGTGTGTGCGAGCTGATAGTGTATGTGAGCGAGAAAGTTGACGTTTGTGTGTGTGAGACATTTTAGTATTTTTTGAGTGTGCGTGGCTATTTTTTTGGAGAGTTTTTGGTAGTGTGTGAGAGACAAAATGTAAATTTTGTCCTAAACGGCCCCTCATACGCTACTCCATCTCCATTCATTTTTATGGAGCTTGTGCGGTGAGGCGACAGTCGCTTGTACTCATCCTGACAAGTGAACAGCATAATTTGTTCATGTGAAATTTTGAGCTCATACACGCAGACGTGCACATGCCGGCTAGTGATGCCACACAAGATTGTTGAAAATTGTTCATTTGTCGTTTTCGCTGTTGGCCTGAGTGGAGGAAAACTGAGGCTTTTAACTCCCTGTGTGGTTAGCTGTTACCAAGGAAACAAGAGGGGAAGGAGTAACTCGATGCACTGGAGTGAAGCTTTTTGTCATCCACTCTCTTTGATAGAAAGAGACACATGATGAAAACAAACAAGCAATATTATTGCCCTAATTTTATTATGGACCTCGTTTCAATTTATTGTGGGATTAATTGATTTATTGTTTATTGCGACAGGCCCAACGGTCTCCTCTGTCGTTGGTGTCTGCATGTAGTCTGGGAAACAGCAGAAACAATCCAACCTTCAACATTCATCCTAACTCAGCCATGCATGGGGACAGTAAACATGTACAAGAAGTTATGCTTTTTAGATCAGGAGGTTCTAAACTTTTTGTCACATGGGCCAAAATCGTTGAGTCAAAAGTACTTGCAGGCCAAGAAAATAAAAAAGAAACCCTAAAATCAAATGATGTGGTGCTTTTTTGTAGTAATGGGATGTTATTCATTGTAGATCCAAAGATTTTAAAATGATTTTGCACATTTGCTGTAAAAAAAGAATGCATCTAGTTTTCAAAGGGGGTTTTTTGGCTTTCATTTCCAATCCCATGAGACAGGCTTACTAGCTAATCAAAATTAAGGTGGAGGTGGGCCTTGGGTTTTGGCAAAACTTTAATTCAGATCCACCAGTCTCTCAGAGACCTTTCAGCGATATGAAGCCAGGGGAAAACACTAAAGACGTAAAGACACAGGGAACAAGCAGCACTGGGCTGTGATGGACAAGTTGGGTAGTAAACCAATGGGAGCTGAGCTGGCACATGTTTTTGCACACTGTGCGCAGGAAGGCTGCAGCATGGATCTTGCGGGGAAAATGTTTTGTCACTGTACAAATCTGACCCCAGTCTCAAAGCAGCTGTCTGACCCATTTAGTTTGCCTCACGGGGACAACAGCCTCGGCAGACATCTAATCCTCCATGATGATCAGTGTGACTGATTTAAATATTCACTTTTGCTCTTCCATTGCTGCGCTAGAGCTGCCATTTTACGGGGGTTTCCCCCCAGTGGGATGCCTAGCTTTACTTGTCCTCCCTGCCCCTTGTTTGCCAGGGTTAGTGTTGTTTGTTTCTGTACTGTAGATATTGGCCGTTTTTTTTATACACCAGTAACAGTGATATCAAAGATGAGTTAACAGTTGATGGATGGAACTGGGCGCGAGGCCTGGAGCGTGCACTAAAAACACCTCTGCGCGTTGGCCGCTTCGTGCCCAGTCTGCACCTCTGAAGTGTTGAACCACGGCACAGACATCACACATGTTTGAGAGCTGTTATTGCAGCAGTTTCACCTGTACCTCTGTGAAAGCTAATTTTCTGAGAATCCTGCACTGTGAGCACAATAATACACAATTGTTACGTCCACCAAGGGCACAACATATTTGAGGACACGAGACAACAGTTGAGAGTTCAACAATTATTTTTATTCATAAATTCTCTTCACTTTGTTTCTCTTAATTCGGGTTCTTCTGATTTTCTGTGAAGAAAATAGCATTCAAACCCTCAAATCCCGTGTCCCAAAGAAAAATAAAGAAAACAAAACCCCGAAAGTAGTAACAGAAAGTTGGACCTGGTGAGCCGATCAAACATAACAAAACGGTACAGCAGGGGGCCAACCCTATACAGGGCCGTCGAAGCCCCTACTCGTACCGGACTAAAACAAAAATAACCTAATGCAAAAGAAAGATCGAAAACAGGACAACCGGTCCCACCAGGCCAAAATCACAACGAAAAAACAAACAAACAAACAAAGGTTAACAAAGATACCGCATGGCTGGCTGGAACCCTCAGCTGCGGCCCACAGCAGCTGGTGGTGGTGGAGCGAGCGGGAGCGAGCGGAAGCAAGCGGAGAGGCGGAGCCCAGGCGGGAATGGAGGGGAGGCTCCCTACATGCCGAAAGCCAGCCTATTTATAGGCGGACCAACAGCACCACAAATTAACGTAATTAAATATCCAAAAAGAAATTATCCAAACTCCAAAATATATTTACAAAATGTCATTTAATCAAGGTCTATAAGAAAACAACAAAAAAGAAATGGACAAAAATCATAATGTGCCCGAAGCACATAACACAATTAATCAAACGTGAAGCTACCAGGAACACGTTATCTTCCAGTGCTGTAATATTCCAGAACTGCAACCTACCTGGAGTAACCAGATGTACACCTCCTGTCCCCCTCTTGGGCATGGAAAAAAAGCCCTGATTCATTATTTCTATTCATTTATAAATTATTAATTTTTTTTTTTTTCATACTGTACAACAGAATTTCCTCTTGCACAGAAGTTAGCTATCAACAATGCTACCTGGATTTGACTTGGAATGATTCCTTTCTTAATTTACCATTATTTGATATGGACAACATTGTGAGATTTATTTGACTTTAGACTGCTGAGAGCCTTACAGTCAGGATTTCAGTTATCCTGCTGCGTTGTTGTGCAAGTTTGATTTTTGTCGTCAAAATTCAAGTGACTTATGTTTCCGTTTCAGCCAGTAGTATTTCTCAAACAATTAAAAAAACAATCTGTGTGATCGGTATCAGTGATCGACAGGATAAAACCTGATTAGAAAATCCCTAGCTTAAAGTAATCTCATTACTAATTTGAGTACTTGTTACTTCCGACTGGAAGTAATGTAAGAAACACAGACCATGTATCAGTACCCTTCCTCTTCTTAATATTGAACTGATTTGTGTTGTTCTGTCTCTTGAACTCCCAACAAAAACACATAGTTTGTGGTTATATACTATGTAAAAGTCTTG
Source organism: Poecilia formosa (assembly GCF_000485575.1). Lineage (NCBI taxonomy): Eukaryota > Metazoa > Chordata > Actinopteri > Cyprinodontiformes > Poeciliidae > Poecilia > Poecilia formosa. The sequence continues at coordinate 74,813 of NW_006800559.1, read as the reverse complement.
GGGTTTGTACATACTTTTGGAAGATGCCTTATATAAACCTGACTCAGTTCTTTGTGTAACCTGGAGGTGCAAAAAAAAAAAAAAAAGAAAATAGTGTGGAAAACTTTCAATATTTTGTCTCTTATTTCAGAAAGTGGAACTATAAATATTCTATAGATTCGTCTCAAAGTGAAACATTTTGAAACGGATTAGGGTGTGACACCATGAGTTTGAACTCTTTACTATACTCTTGTGTTCCAAGCGAGCTGCTGGTTTTTCTATCATCACTGATCTGAAGGGTCAAAGGTCACGACATGCTGCTCTTTTCATACATCTTCAGCTCTTTCTTAGAGGACAGATGTTGTTCTTTTACTTCCTGCTCTATTGGTCACTTTTTTTTGTTTCCTTGTAAGTTTGGGGAGTCGTGTCAGGGTTGAAACATCTTTGCTGGATATGACCTGTGACCTGCTTCCTCCTCAGGGTGGGAGAATGTGTATGGCTTTGACATGTCCTGCATCAAGGAGGTGGCAATAAAGGAACCCCTGGTGGACGTGGTGGACCCCAAACAGCTGGTCACCAATTCCTGTCTCATCAGGGTGAGTGGACACGGACACGTCCGTAGTCAGACAAATTAAGTGGTCAGAGGACGTGTCAGGTAATATTTGCTGTGTGTGTGTGTGTGTGTGTGTGTGTGTGTGTGTGTGTGTGTGTGTGTGTGTGTTTAGGAGGTGGACATCTACACAGTGAAGGCGGAGGACCTGACCTTCACTTCACCGTTCTGCCTGCAAGTGAAGAGGAACGACTACATCCATGCTCTGGTCACCTACTTCAACATAGAGTTCACTCGCTGCCACAAGAGGATCGGCTTCTCCACCAGTCAGTGGGCTTTTTCCTTACTTGAATTGGGACCCAATCACACTGATTTCCTACAAGCAGCAGCAGCAAGCTCTGGTTCAGACCGGGCATCTCAGTGTCAGAAAGGACCATCAGCGCTAAATAAATCAACTTTTCTCATGTTGGTTTAAAATAATATTGCAGTGGTATTCTGTTGTACGGAGCGTCCTAGAGGACATGGGGGACTTTTTTTCTTTTGTGTTACCTTGCAAAAGTATATAATTCTCTCACAATAACTATTGAGTTCCTTTGCAATAAATTAGTAAATACACCCTAGTCTGTTTTGTATAAATGGACTGAACTTTTACAATCATTTTGACCACTCAAAGTGCTTAACACTGGAGTCACATTCAGCCATTTGCACTCACATATTTATATATGCAGATCAGTAAGCAATGCCTAGAACAGAGGTTCCCAAACTGTGGGGTGCGCCCCCTAGAGGGGGCGCAGTGTCATTGCAGGGGGGGCGGATGACAAAAAAACAAAACATGAACACTGTATGCGCTGGGTTTTTACCTTAGAATGGCCAACTCTCTGTTATTCCTATGTCAATTTGATACAGTAGAGGCTTCCACACTTCCCATATTTGTGTCCTCTGTCACTTTTATTAGCAGTTAAAACTGTTTAATCCGTTGTTAACATGTTGTAACCTGTTTTTCCGAGCCGCCTTTAAACGCAACATGAGCGCTACGACGCTCGCGCTGGGTTTCCACCTGTGAAGGAGACCTGCTGCTGCTGGGCGGAGCTACGTAGGTTTGTGTTAGAATCACGGCAGCAAACCAGCAAAACGCAAAGAACTTTCACAGTTTTTCCCTCCAAACTAACCGACTGAGTTGAGTAAAGCTGTTGGATGCAGGTAATGTTAGCTAAAAGATGACTGGCTAATATCAATACAGAACCTTAAGCTTAACAAGTACCTTGTAGGCTACCGATGTTGGTGTCTATTTTCAGCCCCCTCACATGCGTCGTTTCAACCAGACAGCCATTTGTAATCCATAGGGGGGGTGCAGAAGAAAAAGTTTGGGAACCACTGGCCTAGAGGCATATCAACGTATGGCAGGAGGAAGCTGGAGTTGAACCTAAAATCTTCTGATCACAAGATGACTATTCTACCCACAGAGCCACAATAACAAATGTTAGTTTAAAGTAGCAAATACCTTTAAAGAACCTCAGTAAAGAAATACACATTTATAAGGTTCCATGCTGTATCAAATTTCTTCAACTTATATTTAAACAAAAATTTGTTTGTGCATAAATTCTGTAACTTAAATTATTAGCATTAAGTTAGCTTAGCTCCCTGGTGTGAATAACTCTTTAATTAAAAAAAAATCAGAGTTATTCACACTATAATTTTACTAATTGGAATAATCGATTCTTGAGCATTTTGAATTGATTCAGAATTCCCAGGAATTGTGATTCTCTGCATCATCTTAATTTTTCCCCCTGCACCTATAGCTGACACCAGGCTTTAGGCACCTACACATGGAGCATTCATGATTAGGGGAAAAATTATTTTTGAGTTTCCAGTAGGTAACATTCAAGTGGTTTATCTTTGTGCTTCCAGGCCCAGAGTCTCCTTACACCCACTGGAAGCAGACAGTTTTTTACCTGGACGACTACCTGACCGTAAAGACTGGAGAAGAAATCTTCGGCACTTTAAGCATGAAGCCAAACGTCAAGAACAATGTAAGTGAACGAAGCAGGATCTGCTCCACCACCTTCCATTTAGTCCTCCCAATTCTGACCTGTGTTCTCTCTTGCAGAGGGACCTGGACTTTGCCGTCGATGTAGATTTCAGGGGTCAGCTGTGTGAGATGTCAAAGACTTTGGAGTACAAGATGCGTTAAGGAGCTCTTTCCCCCGTCTTTGTGTTAGTCTTTATTAGCAGTCACAGTATACAGGTTCATTGGGAGGGTGTTCTCTAGTAAAAGCTCCCGTGCAGCAACCTTTTAAAGACATGTTTTTGTTTTTTTTCCATAGTATTATACAACATTTCCAAATCTTTACATTTCAAGAAAATTGATGTGGTGATTCCTTGTGCAGTAGTCACTCTCAGCCTGGTACCTGGCCTCAGCATCCTACTGGGTTCTGCTTCCAGGTCTTGTAGTATGCACATGCAAGATTTGCATCCATACAAACAGCCCAATTGTTAATGACGCGTTCCTCAGCAGCCTACAGACCTGTTACAGCGAGACGTTGCCGTCCAAAAGCAAATGGGTGGAAATCAAGGCCAAAATAAAGTTTTTCTTTCTCTCTTTTTGTATTGTTTTTGGCTGCTGCTCTTTTTAACAAATAAAGTGAATAAACAGCTGGTTTTCTTCCCTCACTCTGTGTTCATGACGTTCTAAAAGATTCCCAACCTTTCATGGTAGAGACTTTTCCTAGTCTGTGCAGATTTCTAATTTCCTCTGACATCTGCCCTGCCAGTCCAGATATGGACCAATTTTAATTTAGTTTTCTAATGACTGAGACAAAAGAGAGGGAAAATGTGCTGCAGATTCTTTCGTGGATGTTGTTTTTGAATGTAACAGATTGAGGGTATAAAGAGGTTTATATGGTGGCGTATTCGGGTCGTCGGTGGAGTAAATTTCCACCAAAAACGCCAGAAATTTAGACTGATCTCAGAAACTCTAGAAAAAACCAAGAACATTTCTGAGCTCCAAAATTCAAATTTTTGACAAAAACCACTTTAGATTCTCAGAAATGTCCTAAAATAAACTTTGTTTCAAAAGTTGTAAATTTTCCATTTTTGAAATTCAGAGGTCAAATCGAATATTTTCAAACTGCTGAAATGTCTCCTCTGTGCCATCACGGTCATATGTATCCAACAGTCTGTTGCCTAAAGCCATCAATGGTCATTGTTGGATGCATTTCTAGTCTAGAAGTGCATCATTTATACTCGTCGGCAAACAAAATCACATGGGACTTCCAAAACGTACTTTAATTTTATGTACAAAATATATTGGCTTTATTATCTAAAGATTATTTATGCAAAGCAGCCCATCAGTGATGTTAAGAGCCTGTTATTGGTTGAGGAATCTACCAGTTATGTTGTAGGTTTTCAGTATTGCTATGGGACAATGATGCATGTTGGAGAATTTCAGTCACACCCTGCTTCTCCAGGGTCCGAACTTTGTTTCATGACTGGAAGCTTTTAATAAACTTCCTGTAATATCTACTGTCATTCCCTAATACTGGAACAGAAACACTTTAGTGAGAAAAGTAAAGGATGACTGAGTGGACCATCATGATCAGAAACAGGCTGCCTGTTCAATTGAAAACATAACAGCTGACGGTTCGATTCATTTTATAGGAGTTGATTATGTTTGTCACCATTTCAGAACTTGGCAGCACGAGTTCTGTAATCGCCGACATCATCCTCTAAAACTTTGGTCTGTTAGGTTTGGTGTAACTTCATTTCAATAAACCTCATTTGCAAAACTAACTGTGTGTTCATGTTTCTATGGGGTGCCATTTGTAAAGTTACACAGTAAAACATTTACAGCAATATTTTGGCTTCCAAACTAAATATTTAATTCACACTAAATATTGAGTTCACAAACTAGTTAGGAAACTAAATATTTAGTTCTCAAATGTTCAAGTCTGAGCAAAAATACTTAGTTTTACTATTTAGTTCCAAAATAAATACTTAGTCTAAGTATTTAGTTCCAATGTATACATTTAATTTCCAAATTAAATATTTATTTTTCCAAACCCTAATAAATCCTAATATTTATTTTCTAAGTATTACTTAAATATTTAGGTCCAGGCATGTTTGCTCCTCTCAGTAGCTGTTCCCAATCTGCACCATCCAGCCCAGCTTTGATGAATATTGGAGACTATCTCATACTTTTACATTTTGATCAAAATCCGGCCTGTGTGTTTCTCCATGTAGACTGTGATTCACGTCGTCATTTAATGTGAAATTCCTTTTTATGGGGTCAGGCTGAGGCCTCAATACCATAACAGGGCCTAACCCTTCTAAAGCAGTGGTCCCCAAACTTTTCCCTTCTCTGGTGGGGGGGCTGGAGATTGTTGACGGGGTGGGGTGCGTTTCTCGATTGATTTTTACCCAGAAAGCATATGGGCAAAACCCATGAGTGAAACGGTCACTGGGACTGACTAGTATATATGCCATTGAGGGAATGTAACTTTAACATATTAATTTCTCATATGTTAACATAAAGGCTCGTTTTGAAGTATAAGTTGCTACTTACAGGCATTGCTTCGAAGAATTCGACCTGGAATGCGGCGTTCATAACAGACACGTGTTCATTTGCTCTACCGCGAGCAAACAACCGTACTGATTAAATAACAAAAGTCAAGCAGTTCCCTAAAAGTCCAACAGATGGCAGCAATGCGCCCCACAGTTTACAGGACACACTTCCTGCTAAAGCGCCCCCTGGTGGTTGAAGAAAAATCCACATATAAACAGGAAAATACAATAAATGAAAAAAAAATCTGAATGCTCTCTGGTATTGTTCAGGGGGCCGGACCAAATGTGGAGGAGGGCCGTATCCGGCCCGCGGGCCGAAGTTTGGGGACCCCTGATGTATGTCAATGAAGGGGAAAAAACTCAACCCAGACTTTAAGTTTAGGGTCTGATTCGCAGAGTATGAAGTTAAATTTGTTTCCCAATTATTCAATAAAAAAAAAAAAACCTAACCTCAGTTAAGTAATATAAAAATGTAATCAAAACTTTTGGAATTGTAATGATTTATTTTTTTAAAAAGTTGTTTAAAAGACTTTTTTAAATTAAATAACTCACTTTTACCAAACATAAACATTTATTTGCACACATCAGAAATCTTTTGTTGTGATTTTAGGCCCTGCCCATGATATCATGTGAGAATCACAAGCAAACCTTTGAGTCACAAACAAAAACTTAGAATAGCAAGAAAAGATTAATGACAAGCACAAATAAGTTTGTTTTGCAAAAAAGAAAGTTAACTTCATGAGTCAAAAATGTGTGAGTTAAATAAAAAAAATAAAAATAAGCAAAACTCAGTAGGCTTTTCTCATGGTGACATGCATTAACAATTCAATTTTTGCTTTTGTTTTTTTCTTTTTTCTGCAGTTCCACGTTAAAGTTTGATGCAGCTCTGCTTTCCTGAATGGACCATCTTCATCTCCACTGCAGCAAACAGGCAGCTCTTTTTTATAGATTACAGTACACTAAAAGGTAGCATTGTGCCCTTGTTTATATTTTTAATAATGTAATTCTGTAAAGACAAAATATGTCTGGTGGTCCAGCTGTGATTTACATATCTTGCTAAATATTGCTGAATATTGCAATACTTTCCTATAACAAAATAGACCTGCAGAAATAAATTCTAATAAAATATCTTACATATAGTGTTATGCTCTATATAGAGATGTTCGTTAGCTTTGATTGTATATCTCACAATTTTGTAATTTATCATTGTTTATTAAACTCTGAAAGCTGATAGGCTTTGTTAATATTCTGTCCTATATGCGGTTAGATGTGTCCTTTTTTTGTTGTTGAGCACCTAATCCAGTGTTTCTCCACCCTGGTCCTCACCGCCCCCCTGTCCTGCATGTTTTAGGTGTTTCCCTTCTGCCACACACCTGAATTCCATCTCTGGGTGATTAACAGGCTTCTGCAGCACTTGATGGTCATGCAATCATTTGAATCAGCTGTTCTGGAATAGAGGCACATCTAAAACATGCAGAGCAGGGGGGGCTGAGGACCAGGGTGGAGAAACACTGATTTAATCAGTGAAGGAAATATTATTACCATATATTTAACTTGTCCTTTTTTTTTGTTTTTAAGGTTTTGTTGGCTCTAGTGGCCTTTATTTGAAAGTAGTTTGACAGGAAACAGGGTAATCAGAGAGGGGGAAGGCATGCAGCAAATGTCACCAGGCCTGGAATCAAACCTGCAACCACCACCACGAGGACGAAAGCCTCAATACGTGGGTTGTGCTTTGCCACTGTGCCACCACAACTTGTCCCTGTACTTTTGACCACTCTTGACGGATGAGTCAGTCAGCAGCAGCTCTAACTGTGACAAGCAACACTGTGCTCACTGACAAGAGAGACAAAAGGTATATATATGATAAAAAAATAACTTGTTTTAAATGTGTGATTTAAACTGGCCATTTAATTATATGCCAAAACTAAAGTTAATTCACAATGTAAATGTTATTTTAAGCCAAGTTAAAAAAAAAATCAGTAAAGTATGTAAATTATGCAGCAACTGATATGGCTCAACTTTCCAGTGTTTTTTTGGTGATGACAGTTAAGGGGTTAAAAAAAAGTAAGTTACAACAATTCACATTGGCTGTGAATAAACTAAATTAAATTACCATAATTGTTAAAAACTACATGGAAAGTTGAGTGAATAAATCGATATTAAAAATTTTTTAACACCCATCAACTTAATTTTGATTTCTATTACTCTTCTGAGGTCTAAATAGAAGCTGAGGCAGGAAAGGTTTTATTAGCAGCACAATTATATATAGTATTTTTACTGATTTAATAACTACAAAGACTGAGTGTAAGCCATTAAAATCTGAATCAGATCAGAATTTATCAACTTTAAAATCAACTTTTGCACACAAAAGTGAAATAACATTTTCACTCTTCACAAAGAGCTGTTGCACAGGAATGCGGCAAACAGTAAGGTCACATTTCTCCAAAAGATGGGAAACATCTGAAATGACCTCCAGAGAACTTTTAACTCTCGGACTCATAGATCTTGATGAGGTGTTGCAGTTCTGTGGGGAATCCAGTGAGTGGGCAGCAGTGATTAGCCTTCACATAAGTGTAAATGCAGCGGTAACAGAAGACAAAGCCAGATGTGGACAGCACCGTGGAGTTGGCCCGGAGCTTTCGGCACAGTGGGCAGTTCTTCTCGTCTGCTGCTGGTTGGACATCCTCCTGCAGATGGAGCGGGGGAGGAGGTGCAGGCAGGGAAGTGATGGTTTTAACTGTGCTCTGGTTTTCCGAGGAATACCACCACTCCAGGAACTGCATGAAGAAGACGCCCAGAGACAGGGAGGTGGAGAGGGAGACGGCCACACCCTGCGCTGCCCGAGACATGAGCCACCATGCTCTCTGCATCAGTCTGAAACCACAGGAACAACAGCATGATGTGTATATCTGAATGGAGAACAGAGGTTCTCCACTCAGATATACACATTATGTTCAAGTTGCATTCATCAGAAAATCTAGAAGCAGGATCTTTTTTTTTTTTTTTTTATATAACGAATACAAATAAGTGCTAAAGAAATTCCTGAAGCTCCGTTTCCTCGGGTACCAATAATATAAAAACGTGACCTTTTCCTCACAAACGGCCCTGAAGCAGCAGAACATGTTTGTTTTGCACTGTTCCCTTTGAACACTGAAACTGATGCTACTTAGGTCCATTTCCAGGGTTTCCAGTACACTATCACTTTATCTAAGACAGGGGTGCCCAATACGTTTATCCAGGAAGGTTTTGAGTCGATCTCGGTAGATGACCATCTGAACGCCGCCAGGACGCTGAGACCAGCCCTTCCTCTTCTGACGGGCTTATCAAAAATATTCACTAAGATCCTAAACGTTTGTAGCTTCATTAAAAAAGAATAATTATAAAAAAATCAACAAAACATGTTAAAATGAATAATCTCAGTAGTTATTGTTTCAACAAGGTGTTGCGCAATTCAGTGCCTTTCAGTCCCATTAACAAAAAAAAAGAGAAAAAATTAAGGGGACTCAAAAACCGACTGACGAGCAGAGCAGGAGTTTAAATTAGCTACTCAACCACCGCTGTGTTCATGAGAGGCTTATTAATAATCGAGAAATAAATATCAAACCTGGAAACATGATATTGTAACGGACTGAATGTTGTGTTTTTAATGTAATCCTTGCTCGGCTTGTGGGGTGCAGGCGGTTGGCACGGCAACGGGTGTGCTTAAACGACAAAGAGACAGAGAGTAAAAAGGTAGGAGTGGTTTTGAGTTGATCGTCTGTTCGGGTTGTTTTACCTTTGTTTACCTTTGCTGTGGCTCATCACACCTGCTGTAGTTTCTGAACATTCAATAAACGACAAAATTGGACTAATGACCTCGTTTGTGAGTATACGTCACAACAAACATCAAATAGGACAAATATATTTCATTTGTTTAACAAACAAATGGGTAATTATGTGAAACTAAATTAATTATATCCCGAATTCAGAAGATTTTCCTTTACTGGGCTCTTTGGTTCCTCCTATCAGTCTGTAGTTTCTCATACTGATGTCATCAAACCAAATTTCAGATCTACCATGACTGACTGACACCTGCTGGCATCAGGTTTGCAACCAGCTTCTGACTGAGAAACCAGTAAGCTGCTCCCAGTGTCAGAATCTCACTGAGGAAGGAACTGCGTTAGGTTTTATTTCTGCTATAGCTGATGCATATTCGCATATAAAATAAGTCAATAGAGTTTAATTTGCGATTTTTATGTCTTTGTGTCATGAGGTAGGGCCATACTCTGGATTTGGTGTTAACACACGGGCTTTGTTTGGATATCATTGAAATCTTTCAGATTGTATTTCAGATCATTTCCCTGTTTTATTCTCTATTAAGATTTCACCTTCTGTGGTTACACGCAATGCTAAACCTTTACTTTGTCGTACCATTAACTCTGATGCTGCTCTTCAACTGAATGCAATCTTAGCTCCTACTACATTCCCTACTGATAACCTTGATATTGAAACTCTTATTACAAATTTTAACAACGTCTGTTTGAATGCTCTAAATACTGTAGCTCCTTTGAAAATTAAATCAAGTACAAGAAAGAAAGTTTTGGAGCCGTGGCTTAATGAAACCACTTAAGCGCTTAGACGAGATTGTAGGCGCACTGAGAGGAGGTGGAAAAAAGATAAACTGCAGGTTTCCTTTGAAATTTTGAAAGACAGTTTAATTATCAGAATGCTGTCAAATTAGCAAAATCGAAATATTTTATTACTTTTGTAGCTTCAAATAGGCATAGGCCGCGAGTCCTTTTTAATGTCCTGGATAGGATTGTCAATCCCTCGATTATATCTAGTCCTTTAGGTTCTGTTGAACGTTGTGAGGCTTTTTCTATGTTCTTTATAGAAAAGATTGAAGCTCTTAGAGGCTTGAATAAGCTGGTAGATTTAGATTCCCATGGAATGCCACAATGCACAGCTATTCTAGAGCATTTTCAGACAGTTTCTATAGATGAACTGACTTTGGTTATTAAGCATTTGCGGCCTTCAAATAATCCATTGGACTGTCTTCCTACTCGTCTGATAAAAGACATTTTTCTGATTTTTGGCAGCTATATTCTTACGGTGATAAATACCTCATTGCAGTCAGGTTGTGTCCCATCTACTCTTAAACATGCTGTGGTCAAACCTCTTCTTAAAAAATCCAATCTAGACCCCAGTGACCTAGCAAATTTCAGGCCCATTTCTAAATTGCCTTTTTTATCTAAAATTCTTGAGAAATTAGTTTTTATTCAGCTTGAAATGTTTTTAAAAGATAATAATATAACTGAGAAGTTTCAGTCTGGGTTTAAAGTTGCTCATAGCACTGAATCTGCTTTGCTCCGAGTGTATAATGATCTCCTCTTAACAGTTGATTCAGGCAACATTGCAGTTTTACCTCTAGATTTGAGCTCTGCATTTGACACTCATCAGATTCTCTTACATAGATTAAAACACTGTGTTGGCCTGCGAGGCTCTGTATTCGAATGGTTTAAATCTTACTTAGAAAACAGAACCTTTTCTGTTCATCTGGACCAATCTTGTTCTGGGGCTAAACCTTTAAAGTATGGTGTTCCCCAAGGGTCAATTTTAGGGCCCATTTTGTTTATCTTGTATTTACTGCCTCTTGGTAAGATTTCCCAAAAATTTAATATTTCCTTTCATTGCTTTGCAGATGACATCCAGATTTATTTGCCCCTTAAATTGCAAAATGGTACAAATTATTCTCTTCAGCTGTTGCTAAACTGTTTAGCTGAAGTTAAATTATAGATGGAAAAAAACTTTCTTCACCTCAATGAAAGCAAGAACTCAAGTTCTATTATTTGGTCAGAAACTTCAGACTACAAATCCAGATCAGATTCTTGGTTCTTTAGCTCGGTCATATCAGATCTCTGCTAGGAATCTTGGTTTCACTTTTGACAGCTCTTTAAAACTAGATAAACAAGTTAGTTCTGTCGTTAAATCGAGTTTTTACCACCTTCGACTTTTAGCAAAAGTTAAATCTTATTTCTGTTTCAAGGACTTTGATGGACTCATCCATGCCTTCATAACAACTCGTCTGGATTACTGCAACTCTTTATATAGAGGGATGGATAAATCACAGATTCAGCGACTTCAAATGATCCAGAACTCAGCAGCACGGCTTCTCACAGGAACCAGGAAGCATGACCATATAAGGCCAACTCTGGCATCCTTACACTGGCTGCCTGTCTTTTATCGAATAGATTTTAAGATTCTTTTGTTAACTTTTAAAGTTTTAAATGGGTTAGCCCCCCCTTATCTTCGGGACCTTTTAAATTTCCAGTCTGTGTCCAGAACTTTACGATCAAATAATCAGTTATTACTTACAGTTCCTCGAACTAGACTTAAGAGGAAAGGAGATCGAGCTTTTTCTGTTGCTGCTCCTGTTTTATGGAATAACTTACCTTTCCAGATTAGATCTGCCCACAGCCTGGATCATTTTAAATCGCTTCTTAAAACTCATTTTTACTCTTTGGCATTTAATTGACGTGTGTTCTGTTTTGTCATTTGTGTTGTTGTTTTTGTACAGCACTTTGGTGCAGTTTTATACCTGTTGTAAAGTGCTATATAAATAAATTTGACATTTGAGGTAGATCTCAGGTCCCTGGTGAGAGAAAAAGTATTTCTTGCTCTCAAAAAGTTTGGGCACCCCTGACCAAGAATTAGGGCCAGGGGTGAAAGTAGTTTTAAATTCTTGGGGGTACTATGACAAAAATAAATTAAAAAAACTAAATATATATATATATTTAATTTAAAAATTTTAACTTTTT
>NW_006800559.1:53702-62586 GCF_000485575.1 Poecilia formosa | reverse complement strand
AATCACACCCGTTTCATACCGGACCACTTACAGCACCGGTGTTAACGCTATAAAATGAACGCTCTCTGGAGGGATTTCTTTATTTAAATGGGTTCATTTTTCAGAGGGATACAAAGTCAGGGTATCGTGATTTTAGCTACCAGTAGCAGGAGAACGGAGCTGCGCCAAGAAGCTAACAGAAGCTAACAAACACTGAATAGAAGAAGAGCTGCCATCGATACAGTTGCAGCCAAGCATGATTTAATGTTACACATTAAATCAACAGTTTCAACAGAGCAACAGTTTTACCAAGTTGCTCAAAGTCTAAAATGGCATTGTTGTCCATTTAAGGTGTAAAGTTTACCTTCGACCAAACGCCCCCCAAAGGCATCCCAGCGCCCACCTTTTGTAAAAATGTCCGCCAGCGCCCCCTGCCGTCCTCTGAAAGCCCCCTGGGGTACCGCCCACGTTGAGAACTGCTAGTGTACCCTTTTTCTGAAAATAAAAACCTTTGCCATACTTCTTCAAACAATGATACTTGTTTAATGGTTCAGTTCTTTCCCAGAATGTGAAGGAATCCCTCTGTAAATTTCTGTATTCTGACTTTTTTCAAGTTTGTATTTGTTGTGTGAAAAATTCCCTTCCACTGCCAGCTGCATACATACCCTTTCCCTCCTGTATAGGTGGGCGTTTATTGTATTATCATTTGTGGTGTATTATAAAAGAGTTCTGATTTATTGTTTCTCAATAGATTTCAATTGAAAATGTTAAATAGAAAAGAAAACTGACAGTATTAGGGTAAGTGTTATTTTTTACTACTTTCTCCACTGTTTCTTCCACAGGACTTAAATAAATGTCAGTAGATTTATATGATTAAAAGCAATTTAGTGATATACATCACACTTCTTTCAGTAGGTAGTGTCCTGAAGAAGAATGGTTAAAATGGGAATGTTTTTCCAATGTTTGTGTTTTTAGTGCTATGAATGCTGTGCCATAGAGTGCCAGGCATACAGAGACCTAAAATAGAAGTAATAGTTTATCATAATTTTTATTGTTATCACAACTGTACCTCAAAATATTAAAATAAAATTCAATCTCCATAATAGCCAGCCCTAATCCTGAAAACCCTAAAGAGTTCACCAACCTCCCATTGGCCGGCCTGGGACTGCAGCTGGTTTTCCACTGTGAATCTCTGAGGTCTTGTGTGGTGAGCCGTGCCAGTCTGACATTGGCCAGCCACAGCAGGGGACTGTGTGTCCTGCTGACTCCGAAAACAAAAAGCAATTGCTGGCAGAAGATCCAGGACTGCCAGGCTGAGCTGACATATGGGTATGCTGCCACCGCCGTTCGGTACAACCTCTGTTTCCTGGTCTGTGGCAGCCTGATGGAGAAGTCTTCCTCCTCTCTCTGCCGGGCCAGCATCACCTCCAGCTTGGCCCGCAGGTATGGCACCAGGCACAAGAGCAGCAGGGACCACCAATGGGAACTCTTGTGCAAGCCCAGGCGAGCAGGAAGGCGCTGCCCACCTGAGACCCTCTTGAGTCCATAGAAGTTCTCAGAGAAGGAGGCGCTGCACTGGGACAGGAAGTGGTTCTGCAGGAGGACATCCAGCAGCAGGTAGAGCTCATCAAAGCATTTCCAAATGAGTCCAAAGTGGGATGGGTTGGATTCAGTCAGGACCTGAGACAGTTGGAGGAGCAGGGTAAGAAGAAAAGGAAAGCTTCATATGGGCTGGTATCTACCAACAGGAAGCCTCACCTTGACTGCATGTCTCAGAGCAGGTCTGACAGCCTCCATCAGAGACTCCTGGGCCAGCACTTCAAAGATGGATGGCTGTTCATTAACAACCGTGGAGGTCAGGTGGGCTCCAGCCTCCGCCATGCCTTCTGCAAGAGACAAATCTGTCACCTCATTTATCTGATAAAATGTCTAAGAATTAAACAGAAGAGTTATTTCTATACCCACTAGTCACCCAAAAATGATGCCTTCTGTTTGCCATGGACCCATGTTCAGTCGTGGTGAAAACAAAGAACTGGCTTTCTGTGCAACTTCACAACTTCAGTGTTTCACACATTGTGGAGGAAATCTGAGCCAGTTTCCTCTGCATTGTTCTTTTGGTTCATGGAGGTTTGCAGAGTGTTCCTTTGGGGCCTCAAACACAAAATTTCAATCAAATTTAGTCCTGAACTTAACAGGACTGAGCAGTTTCTGTTTTACAGTATTTGGTTGCAGACTGGTGGTTGTGTTTGTGATCATAGTCTTCATCTATGAACAGTTTTCTGATATTTATTTGTAGCAATGAGATATAAAATAAAGCCAGATTTTTTTTCCCATATGTAACTCACCTGTTAAAACACTTGGCTAAATATAAGTAAATGTGGAAAACCTGAAACATGGAGTCCTCTGTATAGTTGAGTAAAAATTAAAAGTAATCCTTTAATTTTACCAATATGGAACAAATTGAAGAATACTGTGATGGCAAGAAGCGTTCAAACCTCAAACACTCAGCAACTGTGAGACAAGTTTCATTGCTGTAATGCCAATAAAGATTTTTTTTCTTATTTTACTTTGACACTTGATTTCGATATCTACTTATAGTAAAATGCAACCCACCAGCCTGCTCCTCCTGGGTACTGCAGTGTATAAGCTGAGCACCTCTTCCCTGCCCATCCTCACTCAGTTCCTTCAGACTAGCAACAGCAGTGTATAGTATTATCCTGTTGTTGACTAAAGTTAAATATAGGGCAGTAAGATACTCATCTGTTTTTTGGAAACGTTGGTATGATTGCCTCAGTGGCAGAGCTAGACTTTTAAAGTTGGGGGGGGGGGCAAAAGGGGGCCAGGACTACCTCTGGGGGGGCAAAATTTAAAATGTGTGTGTGCACATGTATTTATCTATCTAATCGATATATATTATATATATATATATATATATATATATATAATTTAAAAATATAACCAAACTGAATATTTTGTTATTCTTTTAAGCCCCTCTGTCATTTGACAGGTTATAATTAACACCTTTGACTGGTTCACATGGAGACATGACAGACTTTACGCAAAGAGTTCATCGCAGAGGCAACTAAAATCAATCAACAAAAAAAATCCTTTCTGAATATCATCTCATGGACACTGATCTAAATGCGTCTTTCTGACCGGGAGCTGACAGCGTGTTGAAAAGTGATGGACAGGACACCTTGGTTAGGAAGCTCATTGCAAACTTTTAGTTGAAATGGCGCCTTTAACTCCAGTCTCCAGTACAGAACAGAGAAAACTAAAGAGGATGCAACGTTGTTTTAATCCATTTATAGTCTAAACAGAGGAGCCAGCAGTTTATTTTGATGAAATAAATAAAGGTGCATAAATTAATTAGATCCATGCGCAGTGCGCCGCACAACCAATGCAGACGCGGCTCCGCCACTGCGAAGAATTAAACTTAACTCGCCCTGCAGTTTTAACAAATGGAGGTGAAGATGTTACCCTCCCGCACCCAGAAGGAGTTCGGCAGATGTAACATCTGTCTGTTTCGGAGAAGCAAAACCACGCAAAAATAAATAAATAAATAAATAAAAATAAAAAATCCTGGCAAAAACGCACCCCCGAACCGCGCACAACCAAATAAAAAAAAAGTATGCTTTAGTATACCAAATTTTAACATACTTTAGCATACTTTGATTGATGTACTTAAACTGTACTATTCTGGAACAACTAATTTTGTACTTAGTATACTTTAGTAGTACTTAAGTTGTATAAAATTACAACTTTTAGTATACTTAGTATACTTCACCATACTTTTTTGGAACAACTTCAAGTTGTACTTAGTATACTTAAAGTATACTTTTAAATGTAATATTCAACAGCTTCATTTTATATTGAGTGTACCAATTCTGTCATAGAATTATATTAAAAATATACTTTTAATATATTTTAAATATACTACTAATATATAAGTAATGTATTTAAATTACACTTAATTTTCATTTTTGATTTACTGCTATTGCTAATAAAGTACAATTTTAATTACTCACAAGTCTTGATTCATACTTAGTACATTACATGCATAACTACACTACTTACATTGTTTTAGGCTACAATTACGTGGAAAGATTAATTACACAAGATGCCCAAGGTAATTCAAATATTTTGTTTTATTACCAACATTTTAAAATTGTCCAATTTTACTCACAACTTTATGAACTTTACATAAATTATCAGTTTACACATCTAAAGTGAACACAATGAACATGAAAATTTAAGTGTGACAATAAAAAATGACAGTGAGGATCAACGACAGAACATTCCCGTTCACTGCACCTTACAGAATCCTACAAAAAAGAACAATAGAGCAATTAAACAAAGAAAGCATTTGTATTTAAAGAGAACAGAAAAATGGCAAATAAAAAAATAATACTTACAATTTTAAGACATTGTGTACTCCCCATGTATGTGACATCATGAGAACTGATGATGATTGGGACCGGATGCCTGGGTTGGAAAAACATTTCTGGGTCTCTTCTTTGCCTGTTTATGTTAGAAGTAGAAAAAGAAGTAGAAAAAAATACTTAGCAATGTCATAGTCAGTTGATGTTGTCATTAACTATGAAGCTGTTTTAAGTGTGGAATTAAGAAGACAAACTACCTTAAAATCTTTCCATCCATGATCTGAACACACTGATCCTTGCAGGGTGGTGAGGGGGGCTGGTGGTGCCCATCTCCAGAAGCCATCACATGAGAGGCAGGATTCACCCTGGACAGGTCACCAGTCCATCACAGGGCCCTGAAAGCCAACAATGAATAAAATGTATGAAAGAGAAATGTTAGATTAACAAGGAGAACAAATTCTGTTCAGTTATCTTTAAATCAAATCATGTTTATTAAGCATTTGGTGTTGGTAACACACCCATTTTTGTTGTTGAAAATGTAGCTAGCTCCTCATTAAAAAAACAAAAACAAACTTACATCATGAAGACAATATGAAGGTTCATCCTCAGAGCTGGTTGGCTCTGAGCCAACCAGCTCTGGTGGAGTCGGAGCTTCTTCTGAGACAGGAAAGATCAGGTGTTTCCTAACACCTGATCTCTCTGGCTTCCTCTTTCATCTTCATTTGCTTAGTTATTCTGCAAACATATGTTGAAGATAAAAACATTGATGAACTAGTTAGAACAACAACCTCACAATATCAAAGTCTCTTTGTCTTATGGAGCTTAATTAAAACCAGATTAAGTTTATGAATAAAAGTATAAGTCGCAACAAACAGCCTCCATGCAGTTATAACATGAAGCTGAATGATTGCTATAGTAATAATCATACAAGTCACAATAAAATTTATAAACTAATTATTTATGAAACCAACGTAAGTTATACATCATTACTGCACTGTTTATAATTAAACGAAGATAATTAATAAGCAAACTTACCGCCAGCTAGCAACACGTTAGCAGCCTTCGTCCCTCCGGGCTTCTTTTGTGACACACATTTCATTTCTATCAGTTGTTGTCCCGTTGTGTTGTCGTCTAACTCGGACTAGGACGTCACCAGCTTGAATTTACCAAAATTAGTAACTATTGTCAAGGCCCTCTCTGCTTTGAAGGCAATATTATGCGAGTAAAAATGGCGAATTTGAACAGCGTCTGTTATCTTCCCTGCGTTCAAGTTTTTTTCTTAAAAATTACATCATGATTATAATTTTTTTATTGTATGCAATTGTAATAAATAGTAAAAGATTATTAAGGCCCTTAAAATGAATACTTTTTAGGTACTTAAAAAGTATGCCTACATATTACATTAAACACACTTTAAAGAAGCCTAAAAGACATACTTCTGAATATGTATTAATTTGTTTTATTTTGGAATCGGGTTGCTGCGTGTTGCAGACTTCTGCCCAGGTCCCTCTTGAAAATGAGATCTGGATCTCAACCGGGTTCACCTGGTTAAATGAAGTTAAAAAAAGGCATACTTTATTAGCCTAAAATTTACACTGAGATGTAATATAAAACATACTGAAATTAATAATCTAAAGTAGTGTTAAGTGAATTTTAAGAAATTCTATTTTGAGCATATATTTTTAAATATACACAAAATATATTTTAAATATACTTGAGAAAGTGTATATTTACATTTGGGCAAATATATATTTTGTTCACTTAAAGTATACTTTTATTTAATATATTAAAAGTGTATTTTGGTACAATTATATTTAAGTGTGTTTAAAGTTCTAATTTTGAAATTGGTACAAGTATACTTTTAGTATATTTCAGATATACTTATAGGTAGTACACTTAATAGTTAGTATACTTAGAGTGTACTTTCACAAATTTAAGTATGCTTGAAAAATACTAAAGTATACTTTTTTCACATGGGCAGGGTAAAAAAAAAAAAAAAAAATTGCAGAGTTCAATTGTTCGGTTTGGATCAGACAGATCCAACTGTCGATGAACCAGCGCAGACTTCTCTGCAGATGCGACCAGGAAGAATTTGTGAAGCTGTGCTTCAAACCCCAGCAGGTGAAGTGCTGGTAATTTAGGTGGAGTCACTTAATTTGATTTATTATAAGTTATGGGGCCTCAGTCAGTGGTTTGACTACCGAGAAAAAGTTAGATGCATTTATCTGCTTTATGTGTGATGGGATCTGGATTCAGTTAGGTGAATATTAACTAAACCGCAAAAAAATGCGGCTAAATAGTCTATGTTAATATGTTTTGACAGGTAATTTGACAGGTAAAAATAGTCCGGGTGGGACCAGAATTATTTGCCTGACCGGGCTTCTAATGAGTTTACATTTAATGAGTTTGCAGCACACAAAGAAAACCTAAAGAGAATGTGATCTACTTATTGTAGTTTAAAAGCTGACTGTTGAGGAAGGAAAGAAATTAAAGCGCAGTTGTCCGTTAGACAGAAACAAGCGAAGTGCGCTGGACAATAAATGCGCATATGTTCCACCGTTACGCTCCAATTAATCACACGAGTTGACAAACGCCAAATATACAATATATGGTTACACGTTAATGGTGTTTTAAAAACAAAACCAATAAAAACTTAAATTAAGTAATATGTCAGATTCCCTCCTCACCCTCGTCTTGATAAGAACAGAGAGCAGTCCGCTGGTTTCGTGTCCAGACTGTGATAAAGCGCAGCTGACACTTGGTGCACAGGAAGTTTCAACTTTACGCACAGAGAACAGAGAACATCGCGGAGCTCATTATTAATCATACTAAGAATAATATCTGTCAGAGAATCACCTCTGATCTGGACGCTTTAACGGACCAGAGGCTTTGGAGCGTCTAGCGCAGCTGATCCACTTCTGCGGGGGTTTTCTCCCGCCGAGAGAAGTGAGTGCGGGATCAGGAAACGATCAGAGTTCTGCTGTCTTCTAATCACGTCATTTGGTGAAATGTTACCTGATTTCAAAAACGTTCTCGCAGAGAAATACTAAATGTTTCGTTTGATTACTACAAATTGGAAATATAATTGACGGACAACGAAAAACCCTAACTCTGCTCCAAACTATGAACATTGTCGGTCCCTCATTTTTTTTTTTTTTTTTGCAGAGGATCAGCAAATAACTTATTGGTGTTTTACCATCACCAGGTATGAAGTGCTTTAGCCTTTGAGTTGCACCACAGCGCAGCACAACTGAAACATCCAGGACATCAATGTCAGCTTGTTTTTATGAGTACAAGTATAAAGGAGGCTGGTGTCGCGCCTGATATAAATCTATTTATATATGTCATCACATGGACTTATATAAAGTTTTATACATTTTCTTTTCATATATTTATTATTGTTTTTCTTCTTTAGATATTAGGTTGGCTTAGAATGATTCCAAATAATGTACAGGAATGACCTGGTGCTGTTACATGTCAATCATCAGACGGGGCCACTGGGGGGGCCAATCAGATGACAGGGGGACACTGAAGCCCCGGCCCCCCTCTGGCTCCGCCACTGGATTGCCTCCTGAATGGCGAGTGGTCTCTTGTGTACTTTTTAAATGTACTTTTATATTTATTTATTTTTTTAAATTAAGATACTGTAAAATTACCATAGACTTTGAGTTTGCAATAAAATCAATTTAAATTTAGCAAGTGTCTGAATATATTTTTTTTAACAATTCCACTACATTCATAACGTAGTGGAGCACGTACAGCTTAGTTGAACTCTTCAGCTGTGAGGATGTCTCCAATCATCTATTTAAAATAGAAAACAGAAAGCTCTCTGAGTCAGCCACATAAACCCACCTTTGCTGTTGTTGTTCCTGTAAGCAGCAGAGCAGCGTCACTGACGTGTCTTCATACCACATCAGTATCACGCGGTGATTTATCAAGAGCTCGAGGTGCGTGAGACCTCACAATAAGAACGCAAACATGGTGTTTCGTTCTCCAGGGTTGAGTTACTTTGTAGTTTGCAACCAAAAATCCTTACTGACCAAAGTTACAGCAGACACCACTTCTTCACACAGCACACAGATTCTTCTTCGCTGAGCTTTTCCTGTAGCTCCAGCTCACAGTAGAGAAATTACTGCCGGCGGCAACGAGAAGGACTTCGCTGCAGCAAACAGAAAGGGGCGGGGACGGACCGCTGTCAGTCTCATACCTTATTTGGAAATGGGAAGTGAAGGGGGCGGTATTTCCTATATTATCCGCGGTCTTCCGTTTTTATTTTCTTTTTATATCTGTGATATATCCATATATATTTCACCTTTAGGAAGGAGTTTCACTCTCAGAATGTATTTGAACTTTAATCTTTTACTTACTTCAGCGCAGCTCACAGTTTTTAACGAATAGACCCTTTTCACATGACGTCACACAACTTCCGTTTTGGCTCGAAGCTGTGTATCCTTAGTTCCGGTGTACATAGTAAGTAATGATAAAGTTGTCTATCTCATATATATATATATATATATATATAT
>NW_006800559.1:11066-52419 GCF_000485575.1 Poecilia formosa | reverse complement strand
ACCGGAAGTAAAGATACCCAGGTTTGAGTTATGGCGGCCATTGTCTGACGTCACTGTGAAAAGTGTCTATTCTGTAGCTTTCGGTGTACTTCTAAATCTATTCCTTTGTTGCATCTTTTCAGGCTTGCTACTGCCTCTAGTGGCGTGGGGGTGGTAACACAAGTAATCTAATTACATTACTAAATCAGAATACCACAACGTCTTTATTATTTACTATTAATTTCGGCATTAATAGTAAATAATTAATTTCGATAGTTTATCGTTTGCCAGTAAAAGATAAAATATCTTATAAAGCAACATATTTTTTTTCTATTTTCTTAAGAATGTAGAGCTAATTAAATGACATAATTTAGTTTGGTTAGGAATAATTATTGCACTGCCAATAAATAACTTCTAATAGATGTTCTTAGTTGCCAGAGGAACAAAGTAACGCCTTCATGAGCTCAGAGGTTCAAACTGACAAAAAACAAGGATGGATGCTCTCTGCTAAAATATTTCTTGCCGTTCAAAGTATTCTTAAAAGATTGTCTGTTAATCTGCAGTTCAAGTGACCAAACCAGCAGAGGAGATGAAAAGTTAAAACTTGAGTTAAAATGTTCTTTTAACTTGAGTTGAAACTCAAGTTAGAATGTTAAGTTTTAACATTTTAACAACCTCAAACTGGGTAACCCCTAGATCACTAGGTCTTCTTAAAAGGTAGTGTTGGTTTGCAATAAAAAAATCAGACAAGATCTAGAAATTGTAGAGCTCTGAATTTTTTTCCTTTATGTAGTTCTTAAGAAACATTTCACTCCAGCATCGCAGCATGACATGAATTCAACCCACAGGAGGGAGAGTCTCCCTCTGCTCTAAACCACCTGGCTTTTAAAGGATTGACTCCTACCAGGACTAATTAAGGGGTAGAGACAACATTTACATTTCCAGATAGAAAAAAAGTCACATTTGTACTAAACTATATTCCTACACAGCAAATTCAAAAGTGTTAAATGTTTTGATGTTAGTAGACTTTGTGCAAAAGCAGAGTTAATTTTACACTTATAGAGTCCCATTCTGTTTATGTAACTCTGGGGTGTATATTATTAGTAGTTAAAATCCAGTGTTAAAACAAAGTGTTTCCGTATCAAATCTAGAGGTGTTAAAATGGAATCAGTAACTCTTGACTTCTTAACTCTGAACTCCTACAGCGGCTATAACACTGAAGGAGCTAATTCACTGACTCCACCCCCAGAATCACAGATTCCCACCGAAGCAAAGCGACAGAAGCCAAGTCATTTCAGGACTATTTACTTTCCATCTGTCTGAGGTGTTTACCACGCTTGGTAAGTCATTTTTTTCTGAGATGGTTTATAACTATTATTTTGAGTTGTGCTCAACCTGTATGATAGACGTCATGTTTGCCACACGCAGTGGTGCAAAAAGTGGGTACGCAGCACATGCAACGCATAGGGGCGCTGCACCAGAGGGGGCGTCAAAACCCCGTCTGGAGGGGGCGGCGCCCCGATGATGCCATCGCATACACTTCACCGCGCCCTTACGCTCCTTCACTTCGCGCACATCCATCCATCCATCCATTTTCTTCCGCTTATCCGGGGTCGGGTCGCGGGGGCAGCAGCTTCAGAAGGGAGGCCCAGACTTCCCTCTCCCCAGCCACTTCTTCCAGCTCCTCCGGGGAACCCCAAGGCGTTCCCAGACCAGCCGAGAGACATAGTTCCTCCAGCGTGTCCTGGGTCTTCCCCGGGGCCTCCTCCTGGTGGGATGTGCCCGGACCACCTCACCAGGGAGGCGTCCAGGAGGCATCCTTACCAGATGCCCGAGCCACTTCAACTGGCTCCTCTCGACGTGGAGGAGCAGCGGCTCTACTCTGAGTCCCTCCCGGATGACCGAGCTTCTCACCCCATCTCTAAGGGAGAGCCCAGCCACCCTCCAGAGGAAACCCATTTCGGCCGCTTGTATCCGCGATCTCGTTCTTTTGGTCATGACCCAAAGCTCATGACCATAGATGAGGGTGGGAACGTAGATCGACCGGTAAATCGAAAGCTTCACTTTTTGACTCAGCTCTCTCTTCACCACGACTGATCGGTACAGCACCCGCTTCACGGCAGACAATCCGCCTGTCGATCTCCCGCTCCCCTCTTCCCCCATTCGTGAACAAGATCCCCAAACACTTAAACTCCTCCACTTGAGGCAGGACGACCCCTCTGACCTGGAGAAGGCACTCTACCCTTTTCCGGCTCAAGACCATGGCCTCGGATTTGGAGGCACTGATTCTCATCCCGGCCGCTTCACACTCGGCCACGAACCGCTCCAGCGAGAGCTGCAGATCACGTTCTGATGAAGCCAACAGGACCACATCATCTGCAAAAAGCAGAGATATGATCCTAAGGCCACCAAAATGGATCCCCTCAACACCTCGGCTGCGCACATGTAAATGTAGCAAGTTTTACCTTTCACGTGTCTTCGTCTCGGAGGGGGAAGGGGGGGAGGATTTATGTTTCGCATCCACCTGAATAATATGTAGTTGCGCCCCTGGCCACACGGCTCAGTGTTAGCATTTTTAGCTTAGCATGCCGAATGTTAGCAGAGTATTTGTTGGAAAAAAATCAAGCCAGTGAAGATTCAGTCAAATTACTGGCTAACTTGAACAGATCCGTAATAATCTGGTGTATGTTTTTTCATGATGTTGAACGTTTACATGCATATTGGTCAGATTTATCAACCTTTCTGATCGATTTTTTTCCTTTGAAAAAATGTAAAAGGCTTTTTCACGTTGAAAGCATTATTCCCGCTGTCGTTTCTTCTTATATACGTTTTGCAGCATGTTTTAATCCTTTTATTGCCTTTTTGTATATATTAGAACCAGTTGGTTGAGGATGAATCTCCAGTCTCAGCCTAACCTCCCCCTCCTGATCCTTCCAAGAATTCTTCGAAGATTCAAGCACCAGAAATTATTATGTAAGTATTAATATCACTGAAACCCTACATCTCTGTAATTGAGGCTTGTTGTTAGAGTTGTAGAAAAAAATGTATTCCTTCGTTCCATTCCTCATTGTTATGTTTTTTGTTTGCCATGATCCAGAGACCGACACAGACAGTCTAATGCAGTAGAGGAGCATGTTGGCGTCTCCGGGCAAACTACACGAACAGCCCAACAACCTGAAGACAATCTGTTAGTGAGTGGACATCTCTCTGGTGGAGTGCAGAGAGGAACTTTCTCTTATCAACAGAAACATAAACTGGATAAGAAATGATGGATCTGAATATCAGGTTGGTCTGTTATGTACTGTACATATCTGGTAATCTACCTGTTAAAAGAAAATGTACTCTATCATATTACATGAACTGCATGCATTGATACAGGCTTTACTTTCTCCACCTTGTACTTTGAACAATTTCATGCATATAGTATTGAAGAAAAATGTATTAAGCATACTGCATTTTGCATTGCACAGCTGATATGTTAGACCTTTTAATAAGTAATATGTGAATGAAAGCGACATGTGAAACACGCACATTATTCCACGTTGTAATATGTTTTGTAATTATGGTGCACATTTTGAAATAAATGCATTTGAGAAAATCATTGCCTCTTTATTAAATGGTTATTTTAAAAAAAAAATTAAAAGTTCAAAGCAATAAAATACCTATTTAATATTAATTACAAATAACTTAAGAAGTTAAAGAAGTACTCTGTGAGAGTTAATATTAAGATCTAACACTGAATTAGTGTTAGTAAGTGTTAAATTATTAACTCCAGCAGATTTGATATTTGACACTTTATAAGAGTTAAAGTACTAACTCTCCAAAAAGAGTTAAATTAACACTTTCTGGTGTGGACCCATATAGACACTTTAAAAGTGTTTAGATGAAATCTGACAGTGTTAATCTGGGCCTCCTGGATTTGCTGTGTAGAAAAATATTTACATAATTACAACTAACACTAACAACTTCAAAACTAAAAGAAAAACAATCTGGGCCCAACAAAAACCAAAAACATCTCCCCTCCTTCTCAATGAATTTCCCTAGTGAAGCTGATTGAAAACACCAGGTTCTTGTCAGCGCTGCTCATGCGCATGCTTCCATGGCAACACATGACCAAGTGACCTCAAAGAGGAGAGAGAATGATTAAAACAAAAATATTAAATAAAGCAAGTTACTTCCTCCAAACAAGAAATACATTTACCAGATAACTTAGAATATAGAAGTACAAAAACAACACCTGTTAGGGAGGGGTTTAAATCCCTCACAGGTTGAGTCTCTGAGAACAGTTCTTAAAGATATAGTCAGTGTTTTCAGCAAAGTTGAGCTGACTGTCCAGGAATTACCTGAGGTATTTAAAATTTGCCACGGTTTCAACAGGTTGGCCATCAATTAAAACTGGAATCACTTTCAGTTCTTGTTTATCTCATTTAATTAGCTCTACTTCCTTAAGAAAATGAAAAGGTATGTTCTTTTGTGAGGAATTTATCTTTTACTGTTCCAGTAATGCCAGAATTAATAATAAATAATAAAGACTTTGTGGTATTTTGATTTAGTAATGTAATTAGATTAGTTGTGTTACCACCCCCACGCCACTAGAGGCAGCAGTAGATCCCGAAAAAATGCGACTCAGGAGCAGATTTAGAAGTACGCCAAAAACTACAGAATTTGTTAAAAACTGTGAGCTGCGCTTAAGTAAATAAGAGAGAGAAGTTCAAAAACATACTGAGAGTGAAAATCCTTCTTAAAAATAGATATATCACAAATTTCAAAAGAAATTAAAAACGGAATGCCGCGGATAATATAGGAAATAGCGCCCCCTTCACTTCCGGAGTGCAACGGTCCCAATTTCAAATAAGGTATAAGACTGACAGTGGTCCCCCGTCCCTTTCTGTTTGCTGCAGCGACATGTACTTGGCGGCAACCATAGACATAATATAAGAATAGATGCCTCATGGACCGCTCTCGCCTATTGTCGCTGACGAGATTTAGGGTGGCCATCTTGGAAGGGTCGACCACTCCACACAGCGTTGTATGTCTAGCAGGCACAATGACAGACATATCAGGGGATTTAATCGATCATAACACGTTTTTTTGTTACTGGAAACCATATTCAAACGTCTGTCAAAGCTACATTTATAAACAATTGTATTTTTTAAGTATTTTTTAATTGCACTGATACATAGTTCAGCATATTTAAATACGCTTAGTGGGGAAAACCATAGAATAGGAATAGAATATTCTGATATTGATGTATGATGAGCATTTTACAAACCACACAGCATTTCATAATTTATTTAATAAATTTAGTAATATCAATACATATTTATATTAATATACAAAGACAAATAAATAATGATTAATAATGACACAGATTAATAATGATTAATACTGAATAATACATATTAGATACATGTTTATATGCATAGATATATATAAACATGTACAGCCTAATAATATATATATTACCCGTCGGCTGTTTTCCAGAATGATTCAGCAGCTGAGATTGAGTCCAAAATCCGATGAGAGATTCATCCGTGCTGCAGTGAATCCGTCTCTCTTTAAAGATATCTCCCTCTCCTTCCTCACATCGTGTCTTTATGAAACCTTCAAAACAAAAACAGAAGATTTGGGAGACATCTTACTTTTGACAGAGTGAAAGAATTACACATAAATAATAGTCTTTACCACCTGTGTAAACTTGAGAAACAGCAGGCGCAAGTCATGACACCGCGCCTACCGTGGCACTTCCGGTGGCAGGTGTCACAGCTGCCACTATTTTCGGGGCTAGCTGTCAGTGTTGTCACTGACTTCGGCACCTCATACTGGCACTTCCGCTGACACCTGCCATTATGCGTCACAAGTGCCACTGTTTTCAGGGCTAGCTGTGAGTGTTGCCACTGTCTTCGGCACCTTCCAAGGGTTGCCACAACCTCATACTGGCACCTCCCACGCCTCACGGACTGCTCTCACCTATTGTCGCTGACAAGATTTAGGACGACCATCTTAGAGTGGTCGACCTCTCCACTCAGCGTTATACGTTTGGCAGGCACAATGACGTATTTGCGGATTTAATCTTTCATAACACGCTGTTTTGTTATTGGAAACCTTATACAAGCAGCTACATTTATAAACAATTGTATTTTTAAAGTATTTTTTAATTGTGTTATACATAGTTCAGCATATTTAAATATGCTTTGTGGGGAAAACAATAGAATACGAATAGAATATTATTTGGTGACAGCTTCTGTGTCAGATTTAATATGAATGAATTTATAATTCAAGAAAACACCGGTGGATCTGGCACAACGTATTGCATTTCCTCTTAAGTGTAGTGTTCCCTCAAAAAAGCAAATATACTCTGGTCTATTTTGGATACAGTCTCAAATTTCAGTTTCCAATAAAGAGCCTCAGTGAAAACATGTTGACAGCTGCCGTAAGGTGCCACTTGTGCCACGGGCTTCCGGGTAAGGTGCCACTTGTGCCACCTTCCTACCGAGTAAGGTGGCCACTTACTTATATTTGTTTGAACTAAAGTTATTCATATGCTACATTCTATCTGAAACAGATAGAATGAGGCACCCATGGCCATGGGCTGCTGTGCCACCTTTTCCGGTGCCACCTTACTACCGGGAAAGGTGGCACAAGTAAGGTGGCACAAGTGGCCATGGGTGCCACGGGCTGCTGTGACCTCATTCTATCTTCTTCAGATAGAATGTAGTATATGAATAACTTTAGTTCAAACAAATAGAAATAAAATATATCTTAATTAAAACATAATTCTCATACATATTTAAATATACAGCCGGTGTTCCGACTTAGAGAAAGACAACACGTGCACTGAATGCATGTCAGATGGGACCTCTTCTGCGACAGCTGATAATAGCTACCACTAGGTGTCACTACAACTGACACTAGGTGGCCATGGTATGTCAGTGCTGACAAGCTCCTGTCAGTTCCGGATTATAATTATTTTCATACAATTACCTTAATATAATGCTATTGATTATTAAACTGGGTAAGTTCACTAATATTGACTTATTAGTTCATATTACAGTGGCAACATGATATATTGACAATTCCAGAGTGACATTATGTTCAGCATGGTTCCATGACAGTGGAACCATGCTCCCAACTTATGAACCATGCATCATAAGTTCCCAAGAAAGTAATAGACCATGTAGCCACTATAACTTTCAGAGTTTTTTTTTAAGATAATGCAAAGTTTTTGGAAAACATGTTATAATTTTCCAAAAATGCCTGTTAACCAGTTTTAAAGAGTTATTACTT
Source organism: Poecilia formosa (assembly GCF_000485575.1). NCBI lineage: Eukaryota > Metazoa > Chordata > Actinopteri > Cyprinodontiformes > Poeciliidae > Poecilia > Poecilia formosa. The sequence goes on along the minus strand of NW_006800559.1, from coordinate 45,153 downwards.
ATTATTTAATATATTTTATATCTGCTATTTTTCATTAATTGCGACGTTCATTCCAGATTTGTGCGGCATAAATGAAGGTTGCTTCTCCATGTTTGTTTCTGGTTCTGGACATTGTCTTTAAAGTTTTCTTATTCAAAGATGAGACAATGAATAAAATCTGAGCTACAAAATGCATTTCAACAGCATTTTCAAGGCAGCAGGAGGACTTTCACTTTCAAGTTAAACCACCTTCAAATTTTTTACACTGATGTAAGTCAAAACACAAAGTATGTACACCTCAAAAACTTTGACAATGTGTGAATCCTAAGCAGCATTAAGAACAAGATTGTTACATATTTTTGGAAATAAAAATTACTTTGGGTTATACTTAAGATGCAAATGCTTTTTTAAATAAAAATTGTGCCGTTTACATATTATTTTAATTGGCAGATATGTTTCGACATGTTTTAAAGTTTGTCACAAAGTATATGCATAGTAATTGATTTCTCAATATTTATTAGCCATTGTATGTAAATACTTTAAACAGCAATAACATATGATTTAAGTTTTCAATAGCCAAGAACTAAAATCTTTGTAAAATCCCTCTCTGAAATAATTTGAAGTCTTCTGTAAAATTTATGTTTAGTCAACGTGTGAATTTACTACATCAGGATCAAAAACATATTATTCCTCCATGATAAATTATAATATTTCATTATGTTTAAACTTTTTTTTTTCAAACTATTAATTTCTACAATATATGTTTTACACAACTACTGCATATTTCCATCTTGGCCAAAGTCTCATCTGGCAACCCAACGGGGTTCAACAGGTTCCACTGTAACAGTGACACTTAGTGGTAGATTCAATTACTTTGGCCATCTTCCTTCAATTAAATTAAGTCAGAAATATTCAAGGTCTTAAACGGATAATTAACCCAATACAATTACCACTGGAAAAAAAATTATAAACGGGCAATATAAGCAATATATTTTCCAAAAACTGGCATTGCCATCCCCCAAAACATCGGCACCAATTGTGACAGCTCTGAAACATCCTGGACACCTAACGGCATCTCTAGCGGAAGCCAGACTCAGCTGTTGCAAAGGTGCCGAAACCAATGGCATCCCTGATACCTGCTGTGTATTTGATTAATTCAAAGTCGAAAGGAGTCAGCTGGATTATTCAGATGAACTTTAGTGAATAAATAGGATGAACGAATCATACATAATGATATTCGAAATATTTACATAAGTCTTTCTGCGAAAAAATCCCTACAAAATTATTTCTTCTTCGTCTGTCTTCAAGTTCTTCTTCTACTAGTTATAAAGCATCATGGGATATGTAGTCCATTTGCCGAAGCCAGTGGCAACACTGACAGCTAGCCCCGAAAACAGTGGCACTTCTATGCTTGTGACCATAGACATAATATAAGGATAGACGCCTCATGGACCGCTCTCGCCTATTGTCGCTGATGAGATTTAGGGCGGCCATCTTGGAGCGGTACACCGCTCCACTCAGCTTTATGTGTTTAGCAGCACAATGACGTATCAGCGCATTTAATCGATCGTAACACGCTTTTTTGTTACTGTAAACCATATTCAAACATCTATCAAAGCAACATTAATAAACAATTGTATTTTTTAAGTATGTTTTTAATACATAGTTCATCATTTAAATATGCTTAGTGGCTATAACAATAGAATAGGAATGGAATATTCTGATATCGATGTATGAAAAGCATATTACAAAGCACACAGCCGTTCATAATTTATTTAATAAATTATTTAGTAATATCAATACATATTTTATATAACTATACAAACACTAATAAATAAAGATTAATAATGGCACAAATAAATAATGATTAATATATATATATATATATATATATATATATATATATATATATGTGTGTGTGTGTGTGTGTGTGTGTGTGTGAGATTCATCCGTGCTGCAGTGAATCCGTCTCTCTTTATAGATTTCTCCCTCTTCTTCCTCACATCGTGTCTTTAGGAAATTTTCAAAACAAAAACGGAAGATTTAGGATGTATCTTACTTTTAACAGAGTGAAAGAATATAAATAATAGTCTTTACCACCTGTGTAAACTTTGCCGGTGAATGTTATAACACATAATATAAGTTTTATAATATGTGCTATATTGTTTCATTTCTAATATAGGCTCTTGTATCAGATAATCTAAGTCAATGTTAGAGAATAATTAATTTTTTTAGATGTACAGAATCTCAGTTAGCCTTCATAGCGGGGCTGAACCCGTATTACACCAAGCACTGTAGCTAATATTAGCTGGTATCTCGCCGGTGGACATAAATACAGTAAAGTAATATTCTAATCACAATATATACACAATAATATGTCCATCTTACGTGTGAAATTTTGTCTGTGGAGCCCTCACATCAATAATCCATCGACCAGAACAACAATATCCCTCAGTGCTGAGGTATCTTCTGCTGTTTTGATTGAGCAAAGTAGGAGGGTATACCGCCCCAAGATGGCCGCCGTATTTCCTGCGCCGGAGCGGTCCATGAGGCGTCTATGCTTGTGACGCCAAATGACACCTGCCACCGGAAGTGCCATTAGTAGGTGCGGGGTCACGATTTGAGCTCAGCCCTGCTGGTAAACTTTGCTGATGAATATTATAAAAATTAATATAAGTTTTATAATAGAGTATATGTTACATTGTAACATTTCTAATGTAGGCTCTTGTGTCAGATAATCTAAGTCAATGTTAGAGCATAATTTTTTTTTTAGATTTACAGAATCTCAGTTAGCTTTCATAGCGGAGCTGAACCCCGGTATTACACCAATAATTGTAGCTAATATTAGCTCGTATCTCACCGGTGGACATAAATACAGTAAAGTAATATTCTAATCACAATATATACACAATAATATATCCATCTTACTTGTGAAATGTTGTCTGTGGAGCCCTCACATCAATAGTCCATCGATCCGAACAACAATATCCCTCAGTGCTGAGGCATCTTCTGCTGTTTTAGTTGAGCAAAGTAGGAGGGACGACCGCTCCAAGATGGCCACCGTATTTCCTGCGCCGGAGCAGCCAATGCGGGGTCTACTCTTATGTCTATCATAGACATAATATAAGCATAGACGCCTCATGGACCGCTCGCTCCTACTTCTTCTTCTTCTTCTTCTTCTTCTTCTTCTTCCTGATTTTTATTGGCGGTTGGCAAGAAACGTGAAATAGAATTACCGCCACCTACTGGTATGGAATGCGATTCATGACGGTCTAATAGTTATTGAAGAAGAACTTGGGTAGTAAATAAAAACAAATTATTATTCGATTTCAAAAGAAAACTAAATTACTTAATAGAATATGATAATATGTAGCAGGTATGAGTATGTGTGTGTGTGTAGATAGATAGATAGATAGATAGATAGATAGATAGATAGATAGATAGATAGATAGATAGATAGATAGATAGATAGATAGATAGATAGATAGATAGATAGNTAGATAGATAGATAGATAGATAGATAGATAGATAGATAGATAGATAGATAGATAGATAGATAGATAGATAGATAGATAGATAGATGTGTGTGTGATGTAAGTAGATATATTTAAGCATACATATAAATAGATGGCATGACTTACTAATCTAACCTTTTCCTTAAAGCTGCAGTAATTATTTTTTTATGTTCATATTTGTTTAATTGCTTACAGCTTTAATACATAGATTAAATTATGTTGGACTGTATTTTCTTTTTTCTTTTTTTTACTAATTGGTTGATTTGGATTTTATTTAATGGTGCTAGAATAAAGGGACTGGACAGAAATGTATACCTTAGTTTTCCTATTTTTAATTGTAAAAAGAAGTGTAAAAAACATGCATAGTTTACTTTTGCAAGGCACTGCCATAATAAACTTTTCAGAATAACTCCTGAGAACCGGCCCATAGACCTATGGCCATTATATTGGACATTTTGTTGAAACTTATTTTTTGTTCCTACTTTGAGTTACCCTTTGTAGCCCTACAGTACTCTTTAGAGGACATCCTGGGCTTTCCAGGGATGTGTCATGTGATAGGTTTGCATACCGGGAAGTCCGTTTTTTTCCTAAATCAAAATGACCGACCTGCCAGAAACCACATTTTATGGAAAGAAGGTAGACAAGTCAAATATTTTTTTCTTTTGTTATTTTTGTCATAATAATTATTTATATTCTTGTTAATTAAATACCAATAATAATATTTTGAGCAGTAAAAACAATTTAATAATTTCTGTTTAGAAATAACAGACCTTTTCTGAATGTCAATTATAATGGACATCAGGACTATTTCAGTGTATTTAATGACTCCACATTGTTGTAGGAGAAAGAAGTGAAACATGATTCTCCACAAGATCATCCCTCCACAAGAGGGAAATTCAGATCAGGAGTTGTCAGATGAAGATCAGGATAATAAATATCAATATAGGGAACTTCATCAAATCCAGGGCAATCTGATGATGAGATAGACTCATGGTGCATTCTCACCAAATGCGTTACGCATGTCAAAAATGCATTTGATACATGTGCACTTTTGGTGCATTCCTACCAAAAGCGTTTTGAGCATCAGGTGCGTCTGGTTTACATTCACAGTCTATGTGGAACGTCATAAAAACGGTCCAAACGGTTCAAATCGCACCGCGCTAGAAGCTCGGAACGCTCCTCCATGGCCCTCAACATGCCTCCACATAGACTGAATGTAAACCAGATGGGCCTGATGTTCAAAACACCTTTGGTGTGAATGCACCATTAGAGCCAGAGAGAGAGCAGGAAAGTCGCTATGCTAGGTGGACCAGGATTCATTTGTATGTTTGTCTAGGGCCAGGCATTTGTGATGGGAATGTCCATTTCTTGGTTCTGGTCGACATTTGATGAAAGCTCAACATTTGGTCATAAAGATCCAAATGTTGGATCACTATGACCAACATTTGGTCCTAAAGATCATGGACACATCGTTTAGATCTTTCCCATAAATGGTGGAGGTCATCACCACAGGTTTATCGTCAAACCACTTTGTGACAGTCAGCTAAGGTGCTCCCTTCTGTTCACAGTGGCCCATCTTCTGGTAATTGGTGTGGCTTTGGTATTCTTTAGTTCATCATAATGGTTCCAGTTACTGGAAGACCCTTTGAGAAGTTTATAGAACTTATTCCTCATCATTTTCCTGCTAATAACTGGCATTTGGATTTTTTAGTCCAGAAGATTTTGACTCTGGGAAATCCAAGATAGGCCATGTGTGCTGATGTTCTGAAGAAAGTCCTTGTTCATGTGTGTAATTTTATACTTCTATCATGTTCAAAATAAATAAAAAATAAACAATTAATTAAGTAAAAATAAATAAAGTCTTCATTTTTTGGGCAATAGTGTTTAGCGACACCCCTGCAGTTTGCAGCCATTTTTGGTTTTTATTTCAAGTAACAAGCAATAGACTGCAACCAGAAATAGATAACTTCTAATTATTAAATGTATTTTTCAAATTTGACCTCTTGTTGGGTTAATGTGATTCATTAAACAATTATCTGTACAATTTTAAATTTTTTAAAATTCTGTCATAATTTAGACTGAAATAGTCCTGACGTCCACTACAATGGACATGCTGTAAAATTTTAAAATTTTAATTAAAAATAATAATAAATAAATAAAGTGCTAAGGTGTTCATTTTGGCCTAGATAGGTAGGAAATCACAAAAAAACAGAAATTGAAAGACACTTTTTTTCTTCGCTTCTCAGGAGGATAAATAACACTGATTCAATGATGTTTTCTGAAAAATGCAAACAGAGGCTATGAACACTAAGCTGATTTTCTTTATATAATGTAAATTATTCAGGAACAGACAGATGGGAGGGCTTTGCAGACAAATTAAAGTGATATAACAGGGAGGAAACGATGACAGAAATTCCATCACTGCAGAGAGATCAGTAGATGAGAGGAAGCATTTGGTGATTGACAGGGATTAATGGATTATTAACAAAGCCGTCTGCTGTCAAAGCCTCCATCATCAGCATTGATTTGTGTTTAGTTGTTTTTTATGCTGGCATTTGTACGGGTGCCTTTGTCTCACTGTCAGTTAGCTGATGAAGGAACAGAAAAAGTTTTAGATCCAGCAACAGAGTCCTCAGCAACAGAAGAGGTGAGTTGAAAAAATATCAAGATGAGCTAAAGCTATCATTGGAATGTAATTTGACTAATGTGAAGAGTGAAGATCTTTGTATTCTGGGATTTGTCCCTGCATTGCAAAAAAGTTGCAGTTTAATCTCTTCACAAAGCAGACGAAGGCTTTTGTGCATTGCTTCGTACTTCTTCAAATTCAGACAATTTTCTTAGTATTTGATAGAATTACTCTGTTCAACTTGGGTCCAATGTTTTGGTTATCCTTCCACAACCGTCTCACTGTAATTTGCTGGAATTTTGTTCATTCCTTTTGACAGAAGTGGTGTAGCTGAACTGATTAGGCTTACAGGTTGTCTGACTAACACACACTTTTGCTGCTCGATCTACAAGTTTTCTGTGGGACTAAGATCAGGTCGTTGTGATGATCACTTCAAAACAAATACTGTTTTGCCTTCAAGATATTTTAATACCTATGATATGATTATGATTAGATCCTATGTGGAAGACCCTCTTGTTCCCAAGCTATATGTTCCGGACTGATGACCACGGATATTGCTTCAGCATTTCTGCAATATTCTTTTCCCAATGGTGCCCGCACCCCCACCATGTAAGCTTCCCCACTTCAGGGGTCTCGTGTATAAAGTGTGTGTACGCACAAAAAATGTGCAATGCCCTATTTTACGTACAAGTCGGCATGTATAAAAATGAACATAAATATATGCAAACACTTTACCTACTGTGAAAATATGCGGCAGCCATGCAAACTTTCTTTGTGGACAATAACAAACTACAAAGTGCCAAAACTCACCTAAAAACACTGAAACCTGAAAACATTCAGTGCTATTTAACCCAAGGAGCATCAAACCTGATGTTTTTTCATAATTTTAATCTTTTATTGTTTAAACGTAAATGATGAAACTGGACCACATTTATCCTCAGACAATAACTTGACACACACACACACACACACACACACACACACACACACACACACACACACACACGTTTGTGTTGCTATCTGTGTGGGGACTTTCCATTGACTTCCATTCATTTCTACAGCCTAAACCTTACCTTTACCCTTTTCCTAACCCTAACCATCACATTCCTAACCCTAACCCTAACCAAAACTCAATTCAAACCTTAGCCCTAACTCTGACCCCTGACCCAAAAACAGGGTTTCCCCTTGTGGGGACCAGGCTCCGGTCCCCACAAGGAGCAATTGGTCCCCACAACGTACTATATGTCAGGAAAATCGTCCCCACAAGGTATTACAAACAAACAAACACACACACACACACGCACACACACACACACACACACACACACACAAACACAAATAAAATAAAAATAAAAGAATGTGAAGACCTCACTTGAATGTAAATAATGAATTTCCTAAGTTTTTGTCTCATAGAGATGTAATGGATTGGTCTTAGTTCCAAAGTGCATTAAATGTTGTCTGTGGGACACTTTAATCTACACTGAAAAGAAAATGGAGCCAGATCAGCAGATTAACTCCAAACAGGTCAGGTTTGATTGTTCTAAAGCAGTGGTGTCCAAAAGTCAGTCCAAGGGCCGGCATCCTCCATGTTTTAGTTCTCTCCCAGGTTTAACGCACCTGGATCAAATGATGGCTCGTTAGAAGGCCTAAGAGGAACATTGACTTGCTGGAAAGGTTGTTACTACAACCAGGGAGAGAACTAAAACGTGCAGGATGCCGGCCCTCAAGGACCAACTTTGGGCATCCCTGTTTTAAAGGTAGTTGCACAAAGGTGAGCTGCATAATTGTAGAAAACCTTAGAACTGATGGAGAACATCGCCAATTAAAGGATTTAGAGGGAGCTTGTGTTCAGAGACCACATTTATCTGCTGGGACATGTTGATGATGATTTATTAGCATTTAGATTGCACAGACTGATCATCATGGAGCTCTGAGCAAAACTTAAAGAAGGAGCCGTGTGCTACTGGTGCAAGATCTACTAATGGAAAATGAATATGACCTGACCATACTGGTTAGAAGCTCTCCAGTGGAAAACAGCTCTAAGGAAATTTCTACAATTATTAGTGGATATGTGAATGTAGACTTGAGCCAGGTTGGGTTTCATTCCCAACACAGAAAGAATTGATTACTGTTGTAATTCCTTGTAATAAATTCCATCAAGTACAATTTTTAAATTGTACTTGATGGAATCACTGTTTGCATGGCCATCGTTCAGGGATGTTTCAAAGATCATACTTGTTTGCTAACAGATAACATAGTTGTTACAAATGAACAATGTAGAGGGAAAGTGCAAAATGAACTCAATCTGCCCAGTTTCTGCAGAGCAGGTAGACAAAAAGGGCATTTTGTCCAAAAGAATAATTAGAACACTGAAAAGGTTTAAATTATTTTTACTGGCATGAATATTAACCTTGTTGTAAAAGCTCTTTGTTTTTCTTGTTTGTTTGTTTGTTTTTTTCACAGTAGGATTGAGGTGGACCATTGTGATTGGAACAGAAAACAGGAGATGTAAACAATCAGTCTTCATTTAACCTTTCCTCTAACTACGCCTCCTATTATATTTCCTTTTTGCTAGTTTTCCCACAAATATGAATATTCCTTTGTCTTCCATCCTCCTCATGATTTTTTCCATTAATTTCTCTGGGTGGCTGCTCCTGCCTGTGGGAAGCTCATATGTGTGCCCACACCACTGCATTTGCTATGAGCACGCTGACCTGGTGGACTGCTGCAATGGCAAATTTGAACATGTACCCAGGGGCCTCCCTCACGGTACGTGGCTGCTGAAGCTTGGAGGAAACAATCTGAGCATCATAGAAACCCGAACCTTCATTGGACTGTGGTCCCTGAGAGTGCTGGTGCTGACCAACAGTCACATCAAAGAAATACAAGCACAGGTAGGAAGAAATAGATGGAAGAATAAGGGCAAAAACATTAGCTGAGAGTTGACTGAAATACATTTGATTGAAAAGTGGAGATGCTTAACCTTAGGTTCATATAATTTCCCACAGACAGGATGGGTATGTCATGACCATGCAAGGAAAAGTGTGTTAGATGATGGATGGATGGATAGCATGGGTCTGCTTCAGAAAATGCATGGCATCATGAAGAACATCATATGTAAAGATTTAAACAAAGCAAGTCATCAGCCAGGAAGCTAAAGCTTGGGGACAAATAGGACCTCAAAATTGACAAAGACCCTGAGTATATCATCAAATTATTCAACAAGAGGCATAATTTGTGGGTCAAGCTGCTTCGGTATGTCCGAGCAAGATGTCCAACAAATATCACTCATTTATACAAGTTCTGCTGGAAGAAATAGGCCAGAATTCAATTGGAAGGACTTAAAAATGTCAAATGTAAAGTAATCACTAAAACAAGCAGTCATTCACAAGAAAGAACAGAAGCAGATCATGACAAGAGTGCAGATAAAATATTGTTTCTAAGAATTAAGAGTTGAAAGAAAAGGAAAGTGGGAATTGAATTGAAAAAAAAAACTACTGTCTTGCTTGACTTAATATTTAGTAGGACAGAGATAACTTAAAAATGATTATTTAAAGAATAAGAAGTTTCTCATCTTTGTATTTGCAGGCTTTTTTTTCTTTATCCTTCCTTGAAAAGTTGGATCTCAGCTGGAATCAGATAACGACTCTCCCTGTGGACTTCTCCTCCAGCTTGTCTGCTCTCAAGGAGCTCCGAATGGAGCACAACAATTTAAATTATATATCTGGATTCAGGTACCTGTCTGAGTTTTACAAAGACACAGAGTTTTGAGAAAGAACATTTTCAAATCTTAGTATATTATAACAATTTTTTTTTTTTTTAGATTTTATGGAATGCAGCAATACAGAGTTGTGAATAACTGTGATGTGGGTAGGGAGTTATACAAGAAATGTTGTTTCAACATACATGTATGCTATTCCTCCTACATGATTTTCAACATTAAAATAAAATGTAATGGAACACCACATTCTTCAGATTTGTGTTCACAGAAAATGCTGAAAACCATGTATCAATTTAATTTTCCTTTTAATCCTGCATGTGTTTGTGTTGGTTTATTATTATAGAAAATTCACCCATGACAAAATGTAGATTTTGGGTATATGATTTTTTTTAGGTACTTTAAAAGCTACCTAAAAGCTGGCAAAAAGCCAGCTTTTAGGTAGCTGGGAGTTTTTCTCCCAGCTTTTAGAAACAAAGTCAATAACAGACCTTGATAAATAATTTCAGCTGAGTGATGTAATAAAGAGGTGATGATGATGTCCTATACCAGGGGTCTGCCACTCCAGTCGTCAAATGCCTCCCTCCTGCCACTGTTGGATTCATTCCTGCTAATACAAACCTGAATCAAATGAACGAGCTATTCATTTTAAACGGGTATGGTTTGTGAACAGGACATGCCAGAAAGGAAATTAAGGTGTGTTGGAGCAGGGATGCATCCAAAAGTTGGCATATGCAGATCCCTATTCTAGACTTTTTCTTCTGTCTTTGAGTTTTAGGACAATCTCACACAATACCTTTTGTTTTCAACCTTCTAGCTTGGAACACTTGGACAACATGGAAAAGTTGGACCTCAGTTATAACCAGCTGGTGTCTGTTGGCCCTGGTGTGTTCAGGGGCCTCTCTAGGCTGAGACAGCTCTTTCTACACAACAACAGACTGACAGTGGTGGAGCAAGGCAGCCTTGATATGCTGCCTGGACTTGAGGTAAATAAAGTCGATATAAACTGTAATTAACTACTGCAGTGATGGGTAACTCCAGTTGTGAAGGGCCAGTGCTCTGCCAGCTTTAGATGTATCCCTGCTCCAACACACCTCAGTCAAATAATTAGCAGGACTCTTGAGAATTTGACTGAATACTGGAATTATTCAGCAATTTTATTTAGGACACATCGAAAAGTCCTAGATCACCAGTGAGCCCATCCAGGAGCGCAACTACATATTATTCAGGAGGATGCGAAAACATAAATCGGCGCCCCCCCTCCCCCCAAAAAAAGGAAGATACGTAAGGGTGAAGGAGCGTAGAAAACATACGGTCGCTCTATCCGTATGAGCAACCGTATGACACTTGGTGAATGACTGGACACCACTGATCTAGGAGTTCTGTTTTAATTTCAAGATCCTATTTTAAAAAACCTGAGCCCATTGACAGCTGGAGTTAGGCACAAGCACCCTCAAAATCCCACAATGACAAGCCTGTTATATACAAGTTGGATGGATATAAAAATAATTAGTGCATAGAATCAATCCTTAGTAACTGTCAGAATACATTCTAGGATAAAACAATAGTAGTTCACTCTGTCCTGAGTAAAAAGAATGATGGTAAAAATTAAGAGTGTAAACAGAATGTAAATCAGACAAGTGGACCTCTTTGCTCATGATTTTGAAAATAATTCTCTGTGTAAAAAGTTTTTGCCTGTCTGTCTGTTTAGGTGCTGCAGCTGAGTAACAACAACATCTCCCAGATAGACTCTGAGGCTCTGGCTCCTCTCTATAGTCTGGCAATTCTTAATCTGGAAGGAAACAACTTGCATCACCTGAAGTTTAAGACCTTCATCAGTCTTCATACAACAGCAACACACATTCAGCTTTCAGGTTAACTAAAACTTTTATGAAAGGTCCTTCTCTGGCCATTTTGAACTTTATTGGTAAATTAGTTACTGGTAAGGAGGCAGCAAAAGAATTGACGTAGGCACTTACACTCAGTGATGGCATAGATACTTTGAAAAAGTAACTGGATTATTGATTAAGCCTTAAAAACTTAACTTAGATTACTGATTGCTTAATTTGGAAAGTAACTAAGTTAGATTACAAGTCACTTTATTACTTGTAATCTAACTTAGATTACAAGTTAGTTACTTTTAGCACCTACTGACAACAACCCTCCACTACCTCAATATAAAAAATGCATTGAGTTTTGCCAATACTTACTTAATAGTAAGTCATTTCATAATGGTAACATCAACAATGTGTCTGCACTTATAAGATGGAAATGAAGGGGAGATTGTTTGATGGTTACAACAGTCCAAAAAGGATAGGACCCCCCCTTCCCCCCGCACAGCCTCCAAGTTCTGTGTTACGGCCCTGTGTTTGCTGTCAGAGTGCAGTGCACAACGCTCCTCCTACGGCTCCACCACTCAGATGGCTGCTGCACACATCTGTGACATTTATCTTAATCTTAATGATAATAATGGCATTTAGTTGTGTAACTTTACAGACACGTTCATTCCTGGCTAATTTTATTAAGCTAGGCTGTTAGCAATATGCTAACTTTAGTCACCAACAATAACAGTCCGTGCTTGTCAAAGGCAGGTCTACCACTAATATGTCACTTTGGTGACATACTAGAGATGTCACCAAAGTCAGCTAACTAATTTTTTGGGTGGGTGGGTGGGGGGGCATTAATTGCATTTTTTTACTTGCAAAAATGCCAAGACGGAACCTTTGCACCTGCAAGTGACAGTGATGATCAAGAGGGAGAGTGAATTCATCATTATTGTATATTTTACCAAACAGAATATTTTTTGTATATAATGGTGTGTGTATTTCAAATATTTGATGCAATCACTAATTCTGTGAAGTGGGAGAAAGAGGTGCTGTGGTGGCGCAGGGGTAAAACACAACCCACGTAAGGAGGCCTTTTGGTCCTCGACGCGGCTCTCACAGGTTGAGTCTCGGCTTGATGATGCTCGCTTGCATGTCTTCCTCCTCTCTCATTGCCCACTTTCATGTCTGACCATTCTCAAATAAAGGCCTCTAGAACCAATAAAACTTTAATAAAAGAAGTGAGAGAGAGAGGAAGAGCAAAGACTCATTCAATGAAATTGGTTTGCTTAATTTAACTGAACTTGAAAAATGTAGGTATTTATTCCTTTTAAGTCGAGTTACATTTGTATCAAGCACAAAAATAATAAAAAAAATAAGTTAACATGACACATGACAAATAACTTACATGAACTTAATTTTTTTGTTGTTGTTGTACTGCTTGATTTAGTACTGCTTACTTAAAATAAATGAAGTTTTCTTACTCACTAACCTTAAACTTATTTTGCTTAATTTTTTTTAAGTAAGGTGATCTAATTAGATTTTACAGCATACTAAACGGACTGGGTCAGGGTTTGAGCCACATGATGTCAAAAAGTTTTATTTTTTAACATAAAAATGACTAAACAAAAAAAAAAAAAACTTTCAAATTAAACCACATTTCAGTTTGACATTTCCCTACAGGTCCACTTCAACCTCCATACAACATGACACCTTTAAGGAAGCACATTGGACCAAAATGAGACAGTAGAAATGCAGTGATTTACTTAAGATAAAAATAAGTTTAGATTGACATCCTTCCCTTCACAAACGTGGAGATTAGAAATATCTTTAACTTATAAGAGAATAATAGAAGTCGAAAGAATTTTGAAAGTAGAACTTTCTTGTTCCTCTCTGTCTTATTTTTACCATGTCAGGCAACCCATGGAGCTGCGACTGTGAGCTACATCGTGTCTTCAGCAAGATCTTACATGTCCGCTACCTCCATATTGACGACTACCGAAATGTGACCTGCAAGGACCCCCCACAACTGGTGGGGGCTTCTCTGGCCTGGGTGGACAGCCAGCTCTGTGTTGCGGAGACGGCCACTGTCCTCGTCATTTCTGTCACTGTCCTGGTGACTGTGGTGGCAGCTGTGGTGATGGCAGAGAGAAACAGGAAGAAAAGTCGTGGGAAGAACTGGGATGCTGACTCACAAAGTCCCCCATCTTAAAAAAAACTGTTTTATAACTCATGTAAATTTTTTACCCTATTTGCTTTACAGAAAAAGAAAGTTGCAAATATAAATCCGCTAAGACTTATGAAGACTGACTTGGGACCATGGCTTGCATTACCTCCAGCAGTAGGACAATACTGTGTCAGATTTCTTTCTCATTTTCAAAATCAGAACAGGCAGCTGGTCAGGCACTGGTCGAGTTTTTTACAAGAAGTCCACTGCAGGGTAGATTGAGAAAGACAAAATGCTACTGAGGTCAAAAAGTCAGACTTGATGTTGCAACTATCTCTGGACTCATTAAATACGTGCATGTGCTTAAAGCAGTGTGATGCTTTAAGCAGTGTGATGCTTTAAGCATCACACTGCTTAAAGCAGTGTTGTTTGGTCCTAAGTCACCAGACTTAGGACCAAAGTCCTAAGTCTGGTGACTTAGGACCAAACACCCACCTACTCTATAAGAAAGCAAGTAAGACTCTAATTATTGATTTGTAGGATTTTCAGCTGTTTTACCTAATCACAGATAACTTAGGCATGCTGAAAAGAAGCAGCTAGAAATATATATGTTCTAATGGATTAACTGGGCATGAAGCGGCAAAGCACTTGCATCTGTGACCACAGATCCAGAATTTAGTTTAACTTCAAACATTTGAAATAAAATATGTTGCTCTTAAGGAGACTAAAAGATTTTTCAAAGAAAAATCTCTCAGGCTTTATACACCTAGATAGCAGTATAACTCTGTGCACCTATAATTTCCAATTCATGTCAGGCCTCGCTGGTGGGCATTGGGGGATGTTGCACCCCGACAAAGTGGAGAGCTGCACATCTGTATGTGGTAGAATCATAGCAGCAAACCAGCAAAAAGCAAAGAACTTTGCATCCTTTTTTAAACAAACTAAGTGAGTTGAGTAATGCTGTTGGATGCACATGAAGTTAACTATATGATTAGCTGTTAAAAATAATCTACCAGTTATGTTATATATGTTCAGAGGGAGTTACATTTACTTGAGTTAAACAAAGGTACTCTATGAGTAGTTTTGTTGCACTACTTTTTACAGTTACTTAAGAAACATTATGAACTACTGATACTCTTACATGAGTAGATTAGTTTTGCATTTAGATAAATAGACTTCAGAGATTGGAAGAATTAGATTCTTTGATTTCTGCAAAGTATGAGCAAATGCTTATGCAAATTTCAGCAAAAATAACTCAGCATTTTCTATATGTCACTCTTTACATCAGTATTATTTATTTTGTTTTAATAAACAGGGCTATTTCATGAATGTTTGTTTATGTAAATATATTAAATAAAAACCCTGTTTACGTTTCAATTGGACCTAGTTCTGGAGTTTGACTGAAGCTTTCCAAATTATGATTTAGTTACAATTCTGTAAAATAAATGTTTGTTTTTTGTTTTGTTTGGGGGATGTTGTATTAAGTACATGAAGTTGTTTGTACTACAGATGGAGATTTACTGATCTAAAGCATTCTGTTGTAGCTTTAGCTGTAATGTCTCTTTGTTCTGATAGAATGTGGATCTTTGAACCAGTGTAGAGACTTTTGCAAGTGTGACAGGTCTTCTTCCAGGATTGAACCCTAGTTTCATCATTCATCATTTTTCATAATTCAATCAAATCTGAATTATTTTTGATTGTCATCAGTTTTCACTTTAACATAAAAAGTAGTTTTTGGTGCACTTTATTTTCCAAAAAAAGTGTAAGAGATCCAAAGTGTTGAGAATGTTTTACAGGCATTGTAAGTATGCACAACATACATTTATTTTATTTATATAAAAAAGTATATCATGCATCGTTTTCTGCATTGGTCTATCAAATTAAATTCTAAATAATAATTGTGGTTGTAATGTGACAACATGTAAAATGTTCTAAAGATATGAATACTTTTACTGGAGATTATTTTATTAATCATGTCTTTTTATGTGTACAGTTAGCTCTGATAGCCAATCTGGAGTTATTCAGCAGGTGCTTTGCTCACCTTGGCTCATCAACATAATTAATTCAATTTAGACTTTGTTATCAAAAATACTCCCAAAAAAACTGAAAGCCAGTCAAATATAAACTAGATAACATGTTTGATTTGTTGAAAATTTTAAGGTGTTTTCCGCCTGTCAAAAAATAATGGGAAATTTAACTACCAACTTAGAGTAAAATTTTTAAGAAAAAAATTTACTCTAAGTTGGTAGTTAAATTTCCCATTATTTTTCTACTAATTATTTTTGTTCTTCATGGCTGATCGGCTTCATTTAGAGTTAGTTTTTATTTGACTGAATAATTTCCTTTTCCTTTTCTATGCACTCATTAGCATACGTTTTGCTAATGATGAGAGTTTACCTTATTGTTTTACTCCTAAAGTAGGACAGGATATGGGAATAACTGTGCAGTGATAGCACAGTAGAAGGCTTATATGCCATCACAGAGTTACATGATCTATTTGCCCTTGTTTTTAAAATGAACAGAACAGACAGGAACAATGAGGATTAGTGGGAGATTAACTTCTATGCACTGACTAATGGCAAGAATTTAGACTCAAGCTGAGAGACGAGTGCTGATCTTCTTTATGGATTACATTTACAGTAAAAACTCTGATCTCACTCAGGAGAGTTTGGTTTAGCTAAACAAGATTGCAAGAAAGGGAGATAGACATAAATACTAGCTAAATGGAAGATAAGCAGTGTAAATTTTGTCCATGCACAGTTCTGGAATCAGAATGGCCAAAGGCTTTTAACTACACTGTTTGCACAATTATTTGGCAAGTGAGTATTTTGATCATTAGACATTTTTTATGAATATTTTCTAACTCCAAGTTGGATAAACTTGGCTTTAATCATAACAAGTGATGTGTATCTGTGTAGTCAGTAGGAGTGAGGCCTAAGGAGGTCAAAACACTATGTCAAGGTGTGCATGAATATTAAGCAGCTTCTTTAGGCAGAATGCGCCAAAAATAAATTTATCTTACTTTGAAAGCCAAAAGTAGCCTAAAGTGTCTCAGAAGGATGCATCACTTCTTGAAATTGCTATTATTGGAGCATGATCACAAAAAACAATCAAATGTTGTAAATAGCCAACATGGTCAGAGGAAACGAGTTGAGGGGAAAAAAAGACAAATTAACTACCAATGCTTTGAGGAGAATCAAGCATGAAGAAAAACTGAATCCGATAACTTTAACCAACCTGGAGTAACTAGAAGATGTTCAGAACTCAGAGACATGGTCGATTTCAGGAAGGCTGAAACACGACCACCAGAGTCTGGACTGGGCCCAGAAATATCTGAAGACAGATTCTTCAAAGATTTTATGGATGAAATTAGCAACCATCTGGCATGACCTATGGGGAGCTTAAGAAGACAGACAAACAAAAAGGAAACACAGAATTACCAATTAAAAAGTGTTTTCCATGTTAGAACATGGCAGAAATGACTCCTTTAATGGCTTCACCAGGACAGAAACACAAGCAGAAAATGTTATCAGAGCAGGATAATCCAGTCCAGGTCTGAAGTCTCTAGGTGTTGTAATTTTTTAACAAGAGTAAATTAAAGATATGGATAGTAGTGAAAAATTAGGTGGAATCGCCCATTAGCCATTTCCCGAATCGGAAGCTGGAATAAGAAACCAACTTCAGCTTCGTCACTAACCTTTGGTCAGACTGTGTGATCCGGTGTTATGGATCAACTGGTGGCTAAATCAACTGGTGGTGCCAGCTGGTGGCAGCTGGAAAAGACTGAT
Source organism: Poecilia formosa (assembly GCF_000485575.1). NCBI lineage: Eukaryota > Metazoa > Chordata > Actinopteri > Cyprinodontiformes > Poeciliidae > Poecilia > Poecilia formosa. Next base: position 27,537 of record NW_006800559.1, on the reverse strand, counting down.
GTTTCTGTGGGCGTGGCTTTTTAGGACCCCTTTACCGAACCATGAAGTACACAATGCAATAAGCTTAAAGAACTACAAATCTTTGCAGAAATACTATCTGATTCTGTAAAACAACCATTAAGATCTCGGGAATAACTAATTAGAAAGACTTTTATTGATCTAATATGGTATGCTGCCTTTTTTTTTAAGTTCATCTGCAAAGGAAAATTGAAATAGATCTTGATGTGGCATGACCAGATCTCAAAGCAAAGATTAATCCCTGAAAGCCGACATAAATGTTAAAGAGTCTTGGGATTAAAAATAACATGTTTAAAAAGATCGACTGGCTGTGTAGTTTTTCACATATTTGTCATACTGTGATATTTCAAACAGATATCCACAGAAACTATAGCGAAATATTTTAAACTCTGTAATGTTACACTTTATTTCCTAGCTCATTTACAGAAGACATGGCTACCGCAGATCTATGTGGCAGTGTCATTTCTTCATTATTGTTTTTTCTCGTAATTTAACTAAACATATTTATTATTTTTATCAAGTGATCCTAATTCTCAACCATATGTATGAGACATCGCTGAAAAAACAATAGAGCTTTGGAGCTGACGTCACAGCGTGTGACGTTTACGTCGCTTGGCGCCATGTTTGCAGCCCACAGACCAAAACTAACTAGTCAGAACACCGGTGTTTTCATTGTATTACCGACCTAAACAAGGTTGACCCACTTAAATGAACAACAGAAACTGATCATGAGAACACTCGGACAAAGTAATAGCAAAATAAATTATGACACAACACCAACAAAGCGAATTTAGACACTCACCAGAATGGAAATGTCTGGAGCAAACTTGTAGGTATCTGGGGATTTTGGAGAAGATGATATCAGGACGTCTCAACCGCGGACAACCAGGACATTCGTCTTCTTTTAGTTAACTCCGATAGCTTAGCCTCCTCTCGTTGTTTCCAAGCAGAAAAATAGTGAAACGAAAGTCCGTTTTCCATCTTTTTACCGTTTCAGTAGTGTGATCGGACATTACACCCAATAACGCAGCAAGTTCGTCCCATAGCTAAAATATCTGTGAGAGAGTCGTTTTTGTCGGTGGCAACAAAGATGGCGCTGACACCCCTCCGACTAGAGCAGTGACGTCACGCTCCGAAGCTCTATTGTCTTGTATAATTTTACATCAGAAACAGGTTAAAATCTTCACTCGAATTGAGATTCTGAAAGTGCCACCAATGAATCCAGGCTTATGTGACCTGGTTGTAATTCTCTTTTGTTATAATTACAAAAAATGTCTTTTTTTTTTTGTTATTTGTCTTGTTCCTTATCTTACTGAAACACCTGTCTTTGTTTTGGCCGTGTTACTTTAAGATGGGAAGCCCCTCCTTTTTATTTCTTCTTCTGTGGTATTGTCTTTAAATAGCCCCTCCCCTTTTGTCATGTTGTCCTGCGGGAGAGGTGTGTGCTGTTTATTTTTCCATCTAAATACCTTCAGTTTATTCATAAATCTATTAAGTAAATTTTTGTTTTATACTTTTGTTTTGTGTAGAACTTGGAGCGGGCAGCCTTTAACACTGTTGTTTTGTCTTTGTATTCTCGTCAGAAATAAACCGAGAATCATCCTTTTAGAAGATAAACTGCGTCACGGCCTGTTCACTCGATAACCAACACAACGCAGAAAAGGATCCGGTTACACTTGGTGCTGGGAACGCAAAAGTATTACGAGGGAACGCAAAAGTTTTGCGAGGGAACGCAAAAGAAAAAAAATCCCCCATGTCCCCTGGGGGGCTCCGTATGTTTGACCCCCTGTAAAGTCGAATCTCCGCTGCTGAAGCTGCTGCTCCACTGCGCCTTTCCCGCCTTTGAGATCTGGGCTCCTCCTTCGCTGCACCGCGCGCCTTTGTCCTGAGCTTTGACTGGCAGGGGTTGGTTTACTGTATCCTGGCAACAAAGTCAAGTTTCTGTTGCTCTGTTTGGTCAGATGGGGTGATTGCTGATTTGGCTAGGCAGATTGGGGATGCCATTACAACAAACCTGAGTGGGCTAAACCCACAAAGTCAATCACAGTCTCAGGTTGCTGACAGTCAACCCAGCGACCCGACCGATCAGTCACAAATGAGGTTTGTGCACAGGAAAAATAGGAGAGTAAATTTTTCGGAGTTAACGTTATTTTCATCTGAAAGTGTCATTTTTATACAATATAGAGTGAAATCATTTCAATTGGTTAATAGAATCGGAACAAAAAAATAGAGTAAATCATAACAGAGTAAAACAAGAACACGCCCACTGAAGTTCCTTAAGTTTCGTTTCTTCCACCATCTTGTTATCCCGCATTGGAACGGAGGCGACGGTTAGCTGTGTGCCAGGTAAGTCCCCAAATGGGTTGTAGATATATTTTACGTGGGGTTTTATGATTTATTTTTATTATTAAGACTAATTATCTCTAGTGGAAAGATGACGTGCTGCTGTGTGGTCGTGGGGGAAAGAGGGGTGCAGCGAGGAATCAACATGGTTGGCTAAGTAGTTAGCATGTGTGCTTCAGCTAACTTAATTTAGCCGTTTACAACAATTTAAGCAGAAAAAACATCAATGTTGTACAATGCTACGTCCATTTTTTAAATTTTCACAAGTCAAGGCTGTCGCTATTTTTAAGCTGAAGAACGGAGTTTAAAAGAGGAGCTAGCTGTACAGTCGAAGCTGGCTCTGCTAGCATGTGGAGCCAGGTTTCCGTCCAGAAAATGGCGCGGGAGGACTATGCTAGTAACGTTTCTTGAACATAGAGCAGGATGAAAAAAACCAGGATTGTGATTTGTATGGAAACTATGTAAGTTGTCACTAAACATTTTTGACTGATTATTTTGTCCATAAACCCCGTTTACATCGAGTTGTATGGAGCTGATAGTTTTTTTAAAATTTTTTTTTCGTTTTAGCTGTGGTGATTGGCTAAAGTAAAGAGCCTAGCCCATTAAGGGTGGTTGTTAGCCACCCAGTGCTTTTTTCCCATGATGGTTTCAACCTTTTATCTTAATTTTTTATTCACTTTGATAAGTATGTTTATATGATTATTGAAAAATATATTTTTACAAATGCAGGATGCAAGCTGTGCGTGTCAAATACAGATATCGACAGAAATACATCTGTTTTGAAGGCCAACTGACTTGCAGTTCGTTTTTGGATTGTGGTGAGTGCAAACAAAACAAGTTTACAGCATTTTTACATATTAGGTTTATCAAAAACGCTTTGGGAATGGTGCCAAAATAGGTGCTTTACCAACTTTTCAGATTTATTTTTTTTACTTAATATTGGTTGCACATATGACAAGTGAACATGGGTATGCTGAAATTATTTATTTTTTGTATGCACCTCTTACAATTACCTGTTTTGAAGGTGTACTTTACTCCTTTAACAATGCTCATAGTTTTTTCTGTGTCTCTATAAGACAAGAACTTCCAGATGTATCAAAGAGGACTATGCAAAGGGTATTATTACCTTGTTCCCTTACCTGACTGATCCTAAGAGCAGATTTGGCTATGTAAGTTCAAAACAGAATTTGGCTATGGTTTGAGTAGAACTGAAAATGTTTCTCTTTTGCATGCCCTGCATCTGTCCTATTTGTTTTTAACTTTCCAATTTTTAAACCTTTGTAGAGTTCATTGTTCCAGTGTTGGGCTACTGCAGCTTGAAGAATAAACCTTGTGAATAGATTTTATTTATGTAATTCAAACAATGTGAACTAAAATCTGTAAATCACAGCTACTAGCATTCACGGCTGTCTTTGCTTTCACAGCTTTAAAAACATTTATCATTCACCTACTTTTAGGACCATTATTACAATGCAGAAGATAGGAGTGGGTATCTGGCTTGGTGACTGACGTTTGTCCAGAGAGAAGCTTCTAATGGACAAAAGAAGGTCCCCAGACTGTCACAAACCCAAACAGGTACATGTGTATTTATACTTGTACAAATCTCTTCCTGCAACCAAACTGCACAGAAAGTTCCCAAGCCTTATTTATTAAATCCTAAGATGGAGTGTCACATTCATATATATTTTTTAGGGGGACCTACAACTGACAGGGACTGTTTGAGAGAAGACTGCCTTATGACAGATAGCTTGTGTTCTGAGGCCATTGCGCTGATGAAGGAACTGTTATGAAGAAGATGAAACAGACTTTCAACTATCACCAGAAGATGATTCATGACCCAGTGAAGTCATCTAGTAGCTTTTTGGACTTCCCAAGATTCCTGGACATAGGAGGATTGGTATGTTTATCTTCACTTCAGCTTAACCTACTTTTAAAAAAGTTTAAGTTAAGATGGATGTGAGAAAGTTTAACAAAATGATTTTTAAAACCTTCACTTCATCTATTCTCCAGGTTGAGCAAGATTTTATATTGATGTTTGGGGAAGTTATCGCTGCAAAGTTCCTGGAGAAGTGGCCCACTGTCTACAAGCAGAAAGTCCTCGAACAAAGCCGTGGTCTCACACAGTCTGATGACCTTCAGAACCTTCTTCACAATGCTGAAGGCATAACAGAAGTGGAAAATGGTAAGTTGAACTGGATTATAAAGGAAGTGTTTAATGTAACATAATTTTATGTAAATTGATCCAATATAAATGCACCTCCTCCTGCCGTCACTGTTTGGTAAGCTGACTCTGGAAGTGTTAACACTGTAGCAAATAAGAAATTTTGATAGCTTATGTTTATTTTACTTTTTCTTCCAGGATGGGACAGTGACATGTCATCCATTTTGATCCTGGTGCACCTCCTGCCACCGTCACCTCACAGACCAGGAAAACTCTCAACCAGACAAGCCAGTGAACATCTTGTGAAGTTTGTCAAGGTAATGTTCCAGTAAAAGGAACATTTATGTTGATCAAAATTTTCTATTCTTCACTTATTTTTATTTATTTATTTAATTTTTTTTGTATTTCTTGTGAAGTTGGTCTTACATTTCATTTCAAGTGACATTAAAGAGGTCCTGAAAAGTAACTTGCCTTATCTATAAGAACCCTGTCTTCTTTGAAACCCAAGACTACTAATGTTTTATTCTGTTTTTGCCACAGACAGGAACCAGCATCCAGGGGCACCTTGATGGCATCGCAGAAAGGCGTCAACCGTACCTGCTTGCAGTAGGGACACAGAGGAGCGTGATTCATAAGTACTTCATTGTGATTGACAAATATATCGTACCTTGTAAATCACCAGGCTCTCTTGCCTGTTTTGATGAGCTTTTTAAAGGTCACTTTGTGTTCGGCACTTCATATGACCATGATCTGGTCAATGTGCACAATTTTCTGCAGACCGCATTTACGAGATAGATGTTGAGACAATCAAAGTGAATCCTAGGGTTGCAGGGCTATATGTTGTTGTGAAAGATGAGAGGTGACTGTTACATTTGCACTGCAAACAGTGTGTCTGAGCATTTCAATGCTTTTCTCTTGTGTACAAGAGACGGACCTCATGTTATTTATGTAGAAGAGCTTCTCTGTTCCAGAGCTTTTGATTTACAGGTGTCATACAGTCATGAAGATGCAAATGTTTATATTGTTCCATACTTTCTTGTGAACAATAAAAATGGCTGTTCAAATACTGATTTCTGGTCTATGCATTGTATTCTTACAAACTCAGCTATGTATACTAGCTGTAAAACAATTGCTTGGCGAGTGAAATAAATTTAAAGTTGGTTCTATTTTAAAATTTAATTTGATGTTTAACTGCACACCATGGAATAAAATTCAATTAAATTAGGAGTAAAATTTTATACTATTAAGAGCACAATTTGACACTATATGGAATAAAATGTATTCTATTTTGTGTGAAATTCCTTTTTAGTCAGACTAAAAGTTATATCTACTTAGAATAGAATGCAATTCTATTTAGAGTAAATTATATTCCACTTGGAGTTAAAATACAGTGGAGTAGTTTTTCTTTTAAACAACTTAGATAAATTCTCTTGGCAGTGATTAAAATTTTTGCACTAAATTGAGTTGATTTTACTCTGTAATTTCAACTCTTCCATGAGAGTAAATTACTCTATTTAGAGTGGGACCAAATGTTGTCTTTTTTAGAGTAAATTTTTTTTCAAATTGATTAAATTTTACTCTGGAAATTTTATGGTTCAGTCTGATATCAGGGCACCACCATATTTCAAAGGTGACCACACTGACACTTTCTCCATCCAGGAATGGGAGGGTTTGATGAGATGTTATCTGTCAAGAATAAGATGTGTGAACCCTGTAGAAATGTGTGAGATCATCACATCCAGACTTATTGGGAAAGCTAGAGATGTGGTTCAGGTGTCGCTTCGCCGCCGGCCTCAGTCATGTAGTGACAAGTTAGTTTCTACTGTTTTTGATATTCTGAAACGTAACTTAGGTGAGCTGATCTTCTCCAGTTTACCAATCAGAGACTTCTATAACATCCTGCCTGCTGATGGGGAGACAGCCATGGACTACTGGATTCGACTGAACAAGTCTATTGAAGCAGCTGGTGAGTGTTTGCATAGAAGGGGGAAGCAGGTGGAGGATCCAGGAGCTGAAGTTGTTACAATGTTCAACAACCACTGTCCTGATCCTGGTCTAGCTCTTTCCTTCCAGCTGAAACCTGTTGAGGAGTGGACTGCTGCTGAGGTCCAGAGCCGCCTTGATAACCATGTTGCGAGCCTTAGGAAGCCAATGGTTACTATGAACAGGGCTGTTGGTTCATCTGCAGGCCCTGTTCTCTCCTGTCTTCCTCAGCTTGGTGCTCAGTCACCCAGTGCTGCGTTGCCAGCCAAGGCGGCACCATTTATTGTCCGTTTTCCCCAAGCTGCTTTAGCATGTGATCATTCTTCAGCTTCAGGGCCCTTGTATCAGCAGCCACAGCAGCATGTTGCTCCACAATCGACTCCCTTTCAGAATGCAGGTCCACCCAAGCCAACTTTTTCCTCCAGTTCAGGAGTCGAACCACCTCATCAGATGGCAGAGATGTTTGATAAAGTTCTGTCTTTGTGTGCAGCTTCTCTTGCTACAAAACAACATGGTCAACATATGGGGAGTTACACACATGGTTCTAAACGTCCTCAGCATGCTCCATGCAGGGTTTGTTGCTCAGAGGAGCATATAACACATTCACACTGCAGACTGTTCAGACTGTGTCTCCACTGCTTCGGCTCAGGACACATTAAAAGAGATTGTCCTCAGCCTTCTCATCACGCACCGCAGCCATCCTCCCAGTACCCTAGTTTAAACTAGAGAGCCCGTGTGATGAGAGGGGCAGCATGGGCAGTGTGGATAATACCCTCACAAATGCACTAGATGCACACTCTATTTATACAGAGTGTTGTAACGCTTCACCTGAGAACAGTGATGTGGTTTTCTTGTGGTCACAGAGAGTTCAGAGGGCTAGTGATTTGTTTCATGCCTCAGTTTCAGTGAGTGACCGATCTACACTGAGGGGTATGTTGGACTCTGGGAGTAGTCATGCACATTGAGCATGGAGGCAGAGGGCAAACTAAGAGCCGCGGGTGTTGATTTGATCCCTCTTGCAGTCCCAGAGAACATGGTGCTCGTCGGGTGTGGTGGCCTTCTCACGCAGCCTCGATGCATCTATGAGTTGAACATTGAGATCAATGGCTTCAAATTTACAGTACCGATGATGAATTCATCATTGGTAGCAATGTGCTCCGGCCCCTTATTCAAAGAATGAAAACTGATTCGAGGTACTGGGAACTCATTACATCAGACACTGCAAACCCAGAGTGTGAGGAGTTTTTGCAGCTGCTGACGAGCAGCCTCCAGAGTCCCCTGCGTCCTGTGACGAGGTCTCCTCTCTTTTGTCATCTGTCTGCAGTGGAGATGCTGGTCAGGCTCAGCATGCAGCATCTTTAGCTGACCATCTGGACATGATAATCCCACACACCACAGGTCCATCAACAGCTCTTTGTCTAACTTGACCTTGTTAGACAAAGACCAGAAAAACGACCCTGTTGTTTCCAGAGTTGTCCTCTATGTTGAGCGAGTCCATCAAGGCGGGAACGCTTTGGTGAAAACCAACTGGCTTTAAAAATTCTGAAGCAGTGGGACAAACTAACATTGCTGAACGGTGTTCTTTACCGTGTCATAAAAGACCCTCTGACAAAAGGTAAACGATTCCAGTTTGTGGTCCCTGATGCTTTGAAGTCTGGTTTTAACTGGTGTCCATGATAATGCAGGTCATCAGGGCCAGCCATTCTCCTTGGCTTGTCATCGCTTCTTTTGGCATGACATGGAGAGAGATGTGCGAGATTATGTGAGAAAATATCCCAGGTGTGTCCTCAGTAAAACCCCAAAGCCTGCTGTTAGAGCCCCCCTGGAGAACATCAGGACCAGTGCTCCGATGGAGCTGGTGTGCATTGATTTCTGGTCGGCTGAGGACAGCAAAAACAAGTCTGTGGATGTTTTGGTGATCACTGATCACTTCACAAAGTTAGCACATGCTTTCCTTTGTCAGGATCAAACTGCTAAAAGAGTTGCAAAGAAGTTATGGAATGGGTTTTTCTGTGTTTATGGCTTTCCTCAGCGCATTCATTCGGATCAGGGCGCAAATTTTAAGAGTGAAATGCTGGCTGAGCTTTTGGAGCTGAGTGGTGTCAGTAAATCACACACCATACCACCCATACCACCCAATCGGTAACGGGACTGCAGAGAGGTTCAATCGCACCCTGGGCAACATGTTGAGATCTCTTCCTCCACGTTCAAAGCACAAATGGCCTCAGATGATCCAGTCTCTGACTTTTGCTTACAACTGCACAGTTCATGAGACCACTGGCTTTGCACCATTCCATCTGATGTTTGGGAGGATTCCCAGGCTGCCTGTTGACCTTGTTTTTCGGAACGTTCTTCATGACGATACCATTTGCGACTACCACTCTTACGTCAAATCACTGGTTGAAGAGCTGCGTTCTGCTATGCTAATGGCTGAGAAGAGCACCACTGCAGAGCAGAAACTCTAATGTGACCAGTACAACAAGAGAGTCAAGGGTCACCCTCTGTCAGTTGGAGATCAGGTCCTGGTGGCGAACAAGGGAGCCAGAGGAAAGCGGAAGCTTTCTGACAAATGGGAGCCTGTGATGTACACAGTGGTTGCATCCAAACCTGCTCTCCACATTTATCGTATTAGAGACCATCGGGGCAATGAGCGTGTGGTGGATCGCAACCTCATGCTTGATGTGAACTTTTTACCTGTGGGAATGACCATGGATGGCAATGTGAACCGCCATGCTGACAGTGTGGTTAGAGTCCCCTCGGCTTCTGATCTACGTGGAACAGAATGTTTTAGTGAGGCTCCTAGTGCTGTTCCTGCTGGGCCTTCCCTACTTGACTCCCTGTCCTGCAGTGATGGGGAGGACCGTACTGCTTCATGGGTTCAGGATGTGTCCACAGCTCCATCAGTTGTAAATAGTGACCTATCTCATGACTCTGAGAACTCCTCTATGGAAACTGGAGTGCTGGCGACTGCTGGTTCCTTACCTCATCTTCCTGTTGATGCTGGCTCTGTTCATCCTCCAGACAGTGTGGGAGGAGATGTTGTTCGCCGCCTAACTTCATGCTTTGGGAGGGTTATTAAACCAGTTTGTCGCCTGATAAAGTCCATGGCTGTCACTGAGGCACTTTATGATAAGGATAATGTTCAGCCTGTTATTGATGTGTAAGTTTCCAAGTTCTTGTGGTATAATTCCTGCCATTGGCTAGGATTGTCTTTTTCTTGGTTTGCCTAAGCTTCAGTATCATCTATATGTTTATTCTGTATAGGGGGTTGTAAAAGGCACCTCTTGTTGTCCATGGGATACCGTGAGATTTCGCCAGTTGTTGAGCGATCTCTAGTCTCCTAACCTTATTTTAGCCGTGTTACTTTAAGATCGGAAGCCCCTCCTTTTTATTTCTTCTTCTGTGGTATTGTCTTTAAATTGTTTGCGCCCCTTAGCCCCTCCTCTTTTGTCATGTTGTCCTGCGGGAGAGGTGTGTGCTGTTTATTTTTCCATCTAAATACCTTCAGTTTATTTATAGATCTATTAAGTAAATTTTTGTTTTATACTTTTGTTTTGTGTAGGACTTGGAGCGGGCAGCCTTTAACACGGTTGTTTTGTCTTTGTATTCTCGTCAGAAATAAACTGAGAATCATCCTTTTAAAAGATAAACTGTGTCACGGCCTATTCACTCGATAACCAACACAACGCAGAAAAGTATCCGGTTACACTTACTTATTAAAACGCGAGGTAACCGTTAGATGACAATCAATGACAGGTAGGAACATTGGACTAGCAGAAAGTCGCAGTCTGGGGTTGAAAAAGAAGAGCAATAAAGGTTTTGATAAAAGTTGCTAATTTTTTTGCAATTAGAATTTGGTCCCTACATTCATTGTTGTTAATAATATGGGATTGAATGTGATTTTTAACTTGCCTCATCTTTTTCAGTCTGCAGAAGTATGAACTGTTTTTTTCCCCTTCCTCAATCCATTTTGCTCTGGATCTGACAAAAGCTCCCAGGGCCTTTCTTTCATAGATTGAGTCTAATTTAGCTTGTAGGGTCAGGAGGTTATTTTTGTCTGCATCAGTCAACATCTGTTTAACACATAATAGGTTTAGCTCTTTTACTAACCTTACTTCTTCCAGGTCATTATTTCTTTTCAAGTTTTTGCTAAAGGAGATAGAGTAAGCCCGTATGTTATATTTTAGGTATTCCCATTTTTTGGTGTAGGTTATTATTGAATTCTCTAACAGAATCTTTTTCACTAATTCTTTGATTTCCCGGCAATACAGCTCATATTTTAAGAGATTTGCATTGAATTTCCAATACCCTCTATGTCTCAAACTCTCAGGAAGAAGAGTAATTAATAAATTAATGCTGCAGTGATCCGTCAGAGGAGTTCGAGACATATTACAATCTGATGTTAGTCTGAGAATATCATCTGTTCCTAGTCAAAAATCTATTCTACATCTGATTGATGCATCTGATTTAAACCAAGAGAATTGTTTTTCGTTAATATGTTTGTCTCTCCATAAGTCAATAAGTCCCGAGTTATGACAAAATCCGGTTTGGATGGGCATTTGCAAATTTGTTTGGGCATTAATCAAGAGCTTCGTCCATGACCATATTCCAATCCCCACCTAATAATGAAATTATGTGTAAAGGGCCAGTTTATGTAGCTGGTTAAGGGCTGCACGAATAGAGCTCAGTGTGCCCACATTGCAATCTTGCCGAATGTACACAACTCACATAACAGGTACTTGAGAGTCAATTCCAATGTTTTTCTGATCAGTGCTGGTTATGTAACCAAAGAACAGAATCTACTCGGGTTCAGATAGCAGTTTACTATCAACCAGTTATGTTTATTACAAGTTACTGGACTGAAACACATCCAACTTCGTCTCAACAGTGTCATACAGTTTTCCTGGAAAAACCCACAAAGAGAAAGAAAAATAAAACCTTAGATTATAAAGAATCCTTTCAGGGTCCTTGGTAAAAAAAAAATAAGTATAAAATTAAATTAAAAGAAGCTGGCCAGCAAAAAAATAGTTCATATAGAGCTCTATATTTGTGTGTGTGTCTGATGCGTACAACACGATGAAAGAGGTTGTCCTGGCTGGGATGGCGACCCAGAATGACGATGGTAGCCGATGTCCAGACACAGAAACTCCGCAGCCTCTCTCTCTTCCTCCGCAGGCACAGGAGCACCTTCCCAGTGTTCCTTTCCCCGATGTCGGCCACAATAATGCACTAGCAGGAAAACATCATATATCAGGCATAAAGAAGTCAAGCGCTATGCAGAAGGACGGCAGAGACTGGCATGTCTCTACTCCGCAGCAGCTCTGAAACTCTAAAGCCCGGGAGTTTCCCTAGTAACTAATAGCGGTGTGCTCCATTTTAAAACAGCACTTAAGATTCTTTATCAGGAATATAACTCCATAAAATAATAAGCACCTCATGAACATAGATGAAAATGAAATATTTCACTTAACACGACAAACTCGACAGTCATTTTAACTCACAATACCCATGGTAAAACAGGAGTTTGGTTTCTAAATGTCATGATGGGTTTAACGGATTTCACCCACATGCAAGAACACCAAAGAGACGGATGTAAAAAAATTGAAAGGTTTATTACAGCAAGCAACACTTAAAGGAAGGCTGGTCCGGAAGACTGCTCGGCTGATCTGGGTGCACTGAGGAGATGGAGAAGCGAGGTGAGTTCAGGTGACTGGGAAACGGGAGATTGCGAATGAGAATAAGTAAACTTACTGGATCAGAGCGTTCTAACGGCTTGGAGGAGGTTGGTTGGTCCTGGAGTTCTTTCTAACTTATGGATCTGCTTCTCGGAGGAGCTTGGTGGTTCGGTGAGTGGCTTTGGAGGGCGGACAGGGAGGCTTGTCCTTGTAAGCGGCTGAGTCTAGGTGGAACGGCCGGTCGGAGACTTCTGAATGGCAAGCAGAATCTTACAGTAACTGGTGAGGTCTGGTTTTCAGGCATCTATGGGGTAAGATCCCTTGACGTCGTTGGAGAACCAGTAGTCAGGCAACCAGATGAGGTAGGATCCTGAGGGGAGCAAAAAACCCGCAATGAAGCACAATACAAAAAACAGGCAGATCTCAAAAAAAAACTCGGAGCAAAAACTCTGAGGGGCTGGAGGTACCATCTAAGGTTGACATTCTGGCGTCGAAGTACCGGCGTTCCACCCTTCTTATGCTGCCGTCAATTAGGTGATCAGCCTCCGGTGAGAGGATGACATCATCCATGAAACCCCAGCCCGCCACCTCTCGGACTCCATCTAGTGGGGAGATAACTCAGCAACCAAAGGACCACCTAAAAAACCCCAGAACCTAACACTAAAACATTACAGAATTAGCGATGACTTGGTACATAAAATTAGAACACATACGACATTACAAATCTCCAGTCATGCTCACCTAGCAGGAAAACATCATATATCAGCCATAAAGAAGTCAAGCGCTATGCAGAAGGACGGCAGAGACTGGCATGTCTCTACTCCGCAGCAGCTCTGAAACTCTAAAGCCCGGGAGTTTCCCTAGTAACTGCAGTCGGAACACTGCCGTAAAGTGATGTCGTACTTTGCTCTTAAAGGGACACTACCCATAAAGTAAAAACAATACAGAAAAGCAAATAACACAGAACAAACAAATAAAATACAGCTGGGTTACGGTTACAAAAAGCAGAAACTATCTACTTAGGTTTACATTGCAGCTATTCATGAGTTGGAATTAATGTATTCTGGCGAACCTGAATGTGAATGGGATTGTATTGCTCATTGATCTTGTTATGCTCAAATGTATGGAGTGAAAATAGTCTCAAAATATCTGTGCGTGTGTAAAAAGATTTGTGCGTGTGTAAAATGATTTGTGCGTGTGTAAAAAGATTTATGTGTGTGTAAAATGTTTTGTGCGTGGGTAACAGGATTTGTGCGTGTGTAAAAAGATTTGTGCATTTGTAAAAAGATTTGTGTGTGTGTAAAAATATCTCTGTGTGTGTAATACTGGATTTGTAAACCTTAAAATTAAAATAAACCTTCTTCTACGCCTATACATGTTGAAAAAGTACACACAAATCACCTGGTACGCACACACAAAACTGCATTTGCACACAGATCCGGTTACGAGTGCACAACTATTTTTGAGACTCATTTCACGTTTCGGGGAAGCTCCCAGATTTGTGTGTTGATGATGCGTTTACATGCTAGTAAAAGATGGGACATCTGAGTTTTGCTCTGAGTCTAGTGTTTTTATCCTCTGACGTTTCTCACTGTGCTTGTGCCGAAGTGGCAAATACTTTAGGTCGTGGAAAACGGAATATCTCAGCAATTCCTTATAATATCCTAAAATGATTTACAGACATATTGCGCATTTTTGAGCGGTACAGGAGACTAGGTGGTCTGAAAAAGGACCACTGGGTGGCGGAATGGTTCGCTGGCTGGAAAAATAGCCAGGCAAACCCAAAAGCAAGACGGAACGTCCCGGTGGTCTGTCCTCTGAAGTAAGTAGGAGCTAAACCTGCAGACTTTGCTCTCCGATTATAATGAGACATGGAGTAATTATAACTGATTTCAGGTTATGTCAGCTTTGCTACTTTAGCTGTTGGGAGCTAAGCGTGGATTTTTACTGTCACACAGTTTGATAGTCTGTCTTAACTTTAACCCAGGTTGATCTAGTTTTATGATGCCGATCTAGTTTTATGATGCCGAAGTCGACAAGCATCTTCAGGAGATTATGGCAGTTATAGATGTTGGTCACTATCACTGAAACTGTATTTTGTTGCTTCAGCAGTAATGAAGGTAGATCTGGACCTGCAGGAACATCATCTGCTGCTAGACTTTATTCACCATAACAAACTGAAAGGTGCTTCATTTATGTTGATTTTTCAACATACTTAAGGATTTAGTCTAATGTTCACACATAGGCCTGTCAGAATAATCAATAAATCAATTAATCAGATGATAAATTAAAACAAACTCAATCATTTCCATTGGCATGATTTATTGTTTCTCTTTTTTTCTCTCTTTATACCAAAAACTGGATAATAAAAGTCTTCAGTTTGGTACTTTGGTCTGTCTTTGGACTTTATTTTGAAAAGCAATTTTGTTTAAAAAGACTTAAAAATTCATTAGTTTTATTTATTCTGGATATTAAAAATGTCTTCCAGTTCCAGTGTTAAATGTTCATTAGAATTTAAAGTTTAATGACCTTTGAGAATGTGTTCTTGCATTATTATTTCGTCATTACCATTATATCATTTAAAAAATGGTCTCAAAAGAACGATATTATAGTTTGTTGAGAACTTTGGAACAACTTATCATACAGTAATGTTTTTTCATGGTAACATACCTATTCATACATCCTCCAGAATCTTCAGATTAAACTGTGTTTGTGTCTGGACCCCATTTCATCGGCCCTTAAACAAATATATACCTCGTCTGCAAACCAGGACAAACCTGCTGTTCCTGTTTGTCTTCATTTCAAGTTGATTAATGTAGATGGTAAAATGTATTCAGATGGTTTAGATTTTTGGAAGCAGTAAATTTCTTTCTCGATTGATATTATGACACAATTGAGAGCTAATAAAGACATACCTAAGAAAATAAATAATTTATGCATTTATTTAAAGCACCACTGCAAAAATAGCCTTCACAGCAAAACATTTAATGTAAAACATTTGATCAACATAAAAAGAAAAATTTCTACATGCATTGTGATTATTCAAGTAATTTTTAGGTTCAGTAATGTTCTGTCACAGTCAGGTTTGTCGGTGCATCAGCTGTTCAGGAAAATCAACATCCTTTTTTCCAGTGTTGTGTTCAAGACCACCTAACCCGAGACCAAGACAAGACCAAGACCAGAGTGTATCGAGACCGAGACAAGACCAAGACTTTTAGGGTCCGAGACCAAGTCAAGACCAAGACCGAGGGAAGTCGAGACCAAGTCAAGACCAAGACCAGTGGCCCGCGCTACATGACACAATAAAATGTAAAATATGATTGAAATTGCTTCTCAAAATAATCTGAAAAATCCATATTCCCATAAAAACACCTAGATATTAAATACTTAATACATTTTACCTATATTACATATTCCATTTCTGTACTAAAATGTGTGATGGTCTCGTGCCATTCCTAAAAACATAACACCCTGGACATTTGCCCATATTGCTCATATAAGAAACCACCACTGTTGCACCATTAAACATAGCAATTGAGGCAATGCCCTGATTGTAAATAACGCTCAACTACGAACACTGACCAAGGAGCAACAAGCAAGAAGTAACCAAACAGAAGGTGCTCATTGTGACTGTTTTCACTCTCTGTCCCAGTACACGAAGCCAGGTAGTCTGACACCATGGCAGACATTACAGCTGCCACTTTGAACAAAAACAATCAAAGAGTGCATGCTCTGCGTGCTCTTTCGTTCTTGTGTTTTAGTTATTTGTTAATTTAAATATCAACGTACATAATTAAATAAAATAATGATGCAGTGTACACAGAGCATTACAAGAACAAAGAACGGGTGTTCTGTCAGTTCAGCATACGTTGTCAGATAGTCGTACGCTTAGCTCATGCATACGTTGTCATTACCATATGATTTTATTTAATCAGCAACATAGAATCATGACGTAGATCATTATTAACAGTTTTTAACAGTTGTATGGCATCCAGCTGCAGCCAGACCTGCTTTAAATACACTTTGAAACCACGACAACGCATGTATATCCATCTAGTTATCACATTATGTCATATTATAAACAATTTAATGACTTATTTTCGTCATAACTTGTTGCGTATACTGACAACTCCACTGACGGTCGGACTTAATGCGCATGCGCTGGCATGGTACTGACTGCATGTATGCTATTCTGACAGCGTATGGCTATGTGATAGAACACTGCCTATTTCTGTCAGACACGTCATTACCATAAGATTTCATTTAATCAACAACATAGAATCATGACGTA
>NW_006800559.1:0-11056 GCF_000485575.1 Poecilia formosa | reverse complement strand
TGCTCATTGTGACTGTTTTCACTCTCTGTCCCAGTACACGAAGCCAGGTAGTCTGACACCATGGCAGACATTACAGCTGCCACTTTGAACAAAAACAATCAAAGAGTGCATGCTCTGCATGCTCTTTCTTTCTTGTGTTTTAGTTATTTGTTAATTGAATTTAACAAATAACTAAATGTACGTTGATTTAATATCAACGTACATAATTAAATAAAATAATGATGCAGTGTACACAGAGCATTACAAGAACAAAGAACGGGTGTTCTGTCAGTTCAGCATACGTTGTCAGATAGTCATACGCTTAGCTCAGACATGCATATGCTGTCATTACCATATGACTTTATTTAATCACCAACATAGAATCATGACGTAGATCATTATTAACAGTTATTAACAGTTGTATGGCATCCAGCTGCAGCCAGACCTGCTTTAAACACACTTTGAAACCACGACAACGCATGTATATCTATCTAGTTATCATATTATGTCACATTATAAATAATTTAATGACTTATTTTCGTCATAACTTGTTGCGTATACTGACAACTCCACTGACGGTCGGACTTAATGCGCATGCGCTGGCATGGTACTCACTGCATGTATGCTATCCTGACAGCGTATGGTAATCTGATAGAAACACGTAGTTGCTTGGATTTTAATCGGTGCGTTTTGCATCCACTGAAAACAAAGATGTTAACAAATAAACTGGACAGTATGCTACACGTTTAGTGGTATTTTCACAGTTGCGGTCTTGACTGGTCTTGAAATAAAATGCAGAGTCCTCAGCGCCCGAGACCGAGACAAGAACGAGACCAAATGCGGTCGAGTCCGAGACGAGACCATCAAAAAAATGGTCTTAAGACCGGTCTCGAGACCAAGACCAATTTCGAGTACCACAACACTGCCTTAAATTATGTTTCCACAGTTGCCTTCTTATCAACCGGAATACTCCCTATCTTAGAAACTGCCTGTGTGCAGAAGGAGTTTGCTTCTCCCGTCTTGCTTTCCTATCCTCCCTCTTTTCCTTGATAATAAAAGACGAGCTCAAACTGGAAGTTATCAGGACGCGCAGTGGGAAGCTCACTGGAGCGGTCCGCTGCATCTTCTCTTTTCATGAAAGCTTGGTAAAAACTCACATAAGTTGTCTGTGGTTAATTTTACATAAGTTGTCGAAAAATACCTATCAAGGGACGTGGGTTATGACTGCTGCTGACTGACTCACCTGTTGTTAAGTGGTAAAAGGTACAAGGGACAAGTTAAATATATGAATATGTTGGTAATTTTTTCCCCTTAATTCATCAAATGCTAGTGAAAAGGAGGCAAACAGTAGTCTGTAGCTAAGCTAATTATGCTAAATGGTTGATAATCTCACACAGTCTACCCACCTCTCGGAGAAAAACTGGGTTATAAATCAACACTCTTGCCTTTCTCTTTCTCTCCCTCTCTTTTTTTATGAAAACCTGATTTTATAACTTTTCTTAGCAGCATAGTAACTGCCACAATCATTCGTGTCTTCCACTGTCTGCAGCTGAACAGCGTCACTCTGATGCGCCCCAAGCAGGAACAAACCATTTAACACAGATAGGGCAGTTCAGGGCAAATATGGATGTGTGTTTTTTGATCTGGGAGTGGTAACATTACATTTTTACTGCTAAAAACAATCTTTGAAAATACAATATAATTAATTGTGTAATTGACAGGGCCACAATTTTTTTTAAAATTTCTATTAACAAAAAATAAATAATTAAATTGTTGAGGGCCCCCTGTTGATCAGGGGCCCTAGAATTGTCATCACTTTTCCCCTCTATAGCACCCCTGCGCACAGTACGCCCGAGGATATTGGGGCCTTTAGTGTTTATGTGTGTGATAGGCATGTCTATCGGACATTTATAGAAATATGGAACAGCCAAATACGGGACGATTCCATATTTTACGGGACAGGTGGCAACCCTATGTGGAACCGATCCTATCCCCCAAACTTATCTACCTACAAAGTCACAAAAATCAGCCACTGTCCACTTTTGATCTTCCCTGAGAGCCTGACTGTTACCAGGTCATCTCCCCATGCAAGGTTTACAACAGTCACCCCATGGTTGACAACTTAGTGACTTTTCGCTATATTTTGCGCACACACACACACACACACACACACACACACAAAATAAATTAGCAAGTCAGATTTTTTTATAGATCGGTGATCGGCCAGTGGAAACTTGACAGCAACAAATTAGTTTCATTTTGAAACATTCTTTAAGTTAAAATTTCTTCTCTCTTTGTTATTTCCTTTTGTAACGTATATTTTCTTGTTCCATGTCATTGTGTGCTACATATTTTTAAAATAGATGTCATGAAATAGACTCTCTTAAAGGAGATTATGTGTTTCGTTCAACACGTGTAGCCTGAATCCTATCACACTTGGAAAAATAGTTGTGTCAGTGCACTGGATAGCTTGCTCCAGCAGATGGAGGCACCTTATTTTCATGTCCAACATCTGACATGACAATGTCAGATGTTATTAATGACGTTATTAATGTGAAGTTTTAATAACTTCACATTATTAAAGCATAAAGTTTTAATAATTATTAAAACTTTATGTTTTAATAGGCACTGTTATATAAAATAACAGTGCCTTGCAAAAGTATGAATACTTTATACCCCTTTGAACTTCATTTACATTTATCCTTCTGCAAAAAACTCCAACATCTTTTATTCAGATTTCATATGACAGACCAACACAAAATAGTACATAAACGTGAAAGACAAAAGATATAGTGTTTTTTTTTTTTAAAGTCTGACAGTGCACCCTTTTACTCTGATACCCACAAAATTAAACCCAGTATCACTAATTGACTCCAAACATCCCCAAATTAGTACAAAGAGTCAACATCTGTTTACTAAAAAATGCAAATTTTTTCTAAAGACCTGAGGTTTTAAGGGTAACATTAGTGAACCAACATCATAAACACCCAGGAAGAAGTAAATAGTACATTACATTTATTTCTATAGTACTTTTCATCCAGGTATGTATAAAATCCCAAAGTACTTTAAAGGTACTGATGGACACAGAAGTATGACATAAACTTTAAAATAGTTCAAAAAGAAGCATGTAGATACTGGTTATATATGATTTATATGATATATTTATGTGCTCAGGTTATAACGAGTAATAAGATTAGTTACCATAACTACACAGATGATACATAACTCTATGAATTGTCTTGAATTAGAAATAAAACGGCAAAAACTAAAGAAATTGTCTGCTGCACTAACTGAGCTGTTTTTATTTGACAGAAAGAAATTAGGAACAGCAGAAAAGCAGCAACTCAGATGAAATGGCTGCTGAGTTCGCACACTGCAGTTTCAGTTGACCCACCCCCAGCTGTTTGTGCTGTAGCACCAAAGCCACAGGAGTGGTTGGCCAGGTGCTTTCGCTTGCAAAATGCTCCTCAGCATCCTGCAGCTCGCCCTGTAGACCGCATCCGTTTCACTCTCAGCACCTACGCGGGCCCTGTTGGCCTGGTTTGTTCCTCTGCACCAGCAGCCTCAATCTGATTCTTCTACATAGTCGAGAAAAAGGATTTCCTGTTATACTGAGATGTGGTTCACTGGCATTTACACATCAACCTTCAGTGTTTCAGTGTTCTACCAACACTGAAGTTTTGCTCACAAAGAATACAATGGTCTATTAGGTGAAAACTAATCTAAAATATGAGTAAAAATTTAAAAAATGAATTCTGAAGAAAAATTCTGACTGTTAAATGATGGGTTCAGCCAAGTAAGGTAGAAAAAGCTAAGTTCTGAAAAAGCTACAGATTAAGTGACTAAAAATTTCTTCCTGTATTGAGTATGGAAGTAATTTTAAGCACTCATATGTTTGCAGCACCTAATTCTCATGCTGGCGGTTTACTTTTACACTTTAACTCTAAAAGAAATTGCAATAGTCTCAGATGTGACGTTAAATGATTTATTAGGAGGAAAAATTGGCACAAAGCAGCAGATTAGCAGATTTGACAGAATTATGTAATTATTTATCAGTATTGTAATCTGTCAGTAACATTTATTATGCAAAGCAGAAACACTTGAACAATCAGAGTAAAAAGTTTGAACAGAGATTGATGGAAGAACCATATTCCTCAGCTCAACTCTCAGTTCGGCTGTTTTTGAATGAAGCCTGCAAAAAACAGGAGAAAACATTAATGATGTAGTCACAATAAATTTTCTATATGTAACCTTTGAAATCTGTGTCGGAGTCTGTTGGCTTTTAGCTGTAAAGTGTCCTTAAAGGTCCTAAAAAAATGAATAATAAAATTATATTTATTATTAATACCAAGTTCAAATTTCAAAAGTTTTAGGCAGTTTTCTATGTATAAAAGAAAATTGCCCATGTATGCCTATGTGTGCCTATGTATGCTTCAATTTCAGCATACATTGATTCAATGTATGCTGAAATTGAATCAAGTTTAACAGCATTGATAATCTCAATAAACAAGTGTTACATTTATGTATCTGTGGTCTTAGGGAATAAAATGAATATGGTGTTACTATTTATAATTAAAAAAAAATTATCAGGAAATGTTTTGTATTTTGCAGGTTAATTATGAACAAGTTTTAAGGTTAGTAAAATGTTACATTAAAATGCAAGTATAAGGCAGGGTTTCCGCCAGTGTATTATAAGCCTGGCGGCCTCGCCTTTAAAAAAAAAAAAAAAAAAAAAGCCAGGCTGCAAGCGTCTCTGTTGCTCTGAGCATTTCACTAGCAGAGCAGATTTATCCTTAAGGATAGGTTTATAGTTTATACATTTAAAGCCGTACACATTTAATTGTTAAACAATTTAAAATCTTTTAATTTATGTATGCTGAAATTGAATCAAGTTTAACAGCATTGATAATCTCGATAAACAAGTATTACATTTATGTATCTGTGGTCTGTTTTAAAATATTAGCGTTTATGGGGCCCCTGAAGCTCTTGGGGGCCTGACGGAGCTGCTGACTTAATTTGGATTAAACAGAAGTGCAAATTTGTTGTTTTTAGACTAGTTGTGGATTTAAATAGCATTTCACTGAAGATGTTTTCCTGTAACATATAATTACACAGTAGTACTTTAATATTTTCTGTCAACTTAACATCTTTTAATACAAAAACATGGTGGACCGCCGGTAGACCGACTCGATGCCCCGACCACCGGGCTTAACAAGTTTTCTGAGGGAAACCCTGTAAGGTATTTATTAATTTTGAGAAAATTAGCTTTTAATAAGTAGCGCCTAGTGTATAAATGTCTGTGGCTGTTTTTAAGATATTGTGTTTTCTAATTCAATTCCAAAACCCTGCATACTGGGTTTATTGATCTGTACACATTGACTATGTGTGGAAAAAGAAAGTTAAACTCTCATGGTCAGTTTGCTCCATCAGTAATTTCATATCCACATTTTGTTATTTCTTTAAATCATGTTTAACCGTAGCATCCATTTGATGAATTGTGAAGATAATTAGGCGGATACAATGTAACTCACTTACAAGATGAATTGTATTTAACTTAAATTACTTTGACTACTGCATTTAAAAACATAATTGAAAATTATTTAACCCCTATTTGTCACTGTTCCTTTGTATTTCCTCACTAAACAACAGATGTTTTATTCACATTTTTGTTATTGAAAAGGGTTTCAAAGTCGGTTGATGCTTAATTAGATTAGTGTATGATAGAATTGTCCATTTTTTCTTGTTTTTATGCTTATTTTACATTATACCCTTTGTGATGGACTCTGAATCTTGGTGCTGGAGACTCAATGACAATAAAAGGCTTTTGACTTTTGATTCTATCATGTCCATAAAGAGTAATATTCATTTAAAACAATGATTAATGGACACATTTTACAAACACTGCAGAACACAACAGTTGGATGGAGCAAACCTGAATTTTCCACACCAACAGCAGCACAAAGAGGCCGTAGATGCTGCTCTTCATGACCAGAGCAGTGTAGGATAGCTTGGCACTTTGCATGGTTCGTAGATATTTCTCTGGAGAAATGAAAATATGTTTAGTCCCTGAACACAGCAATAAAACACATTTTGTTTTTCACGGTAAAGAACAACCCAAAGCTACAGTTACCTCTTGTTGCTTCATTTCCTGGTCCTGATGGAAATAAAAGAACCTGTAAGTTTATTTTGTTTTCAACATTTTTGCTGGCTTTTATATTAAAATATTTTGGATTAAATGAATGCACCTATTGCCCAGTTTGGATAGGGTACGGTGTTATTCCCATCAAAGAAGCTGACAATGCAGGTGATATTTGTGCCCTTTTTCAACCACTTTGACGCAGTAACCCTCAACCTGCTCATAATGGTATAGTTACCATCATCTTTCATCGTGGCAGCATCGTCTGTCTTCACTCCCTGTTTTTCATCAAACCCGTTGATCTGCCAGGAAACTGTCACATGGTCTGGGTAGAACCCAGAAGCCAAGCACACTAATGTCTTTGTTTTCTTTTCATCTGTTTTGCCTTCACATTCCTTTTCAGAGGGTGGAAACACTTGGACCTTTGGTGGTTTGGGAGTAGTCTTCACTTCTGAAGGCAAAGAAAAGAAATACTAATATTTTTTGACAGGAATCTTAGTAACTGAATTTTACTCAAATAAAGTCTGTCCCATTTTTTTAAGTTCAGGAAACGCAAGTGGGTTTTCTATAGAGTGTGTACCTAAAACAGATATGTCCCTTTGTTTTATATCTATCTTTGTTTTCCTTTTGTCACACTGAGGCAAAATCATAACAGGACTCAACACATAAAATATGAACAATAACCCCAAAGATAAAATATGTGTCAAATCCTGTCAGGATGATTATCATCATTGATAAACAGGCAAACCTTAAAATTATTTAACAGTTCTAAATATTCTCTCAGTTGAATTTGGAAAGATTATTTTATGACAGTATGGGTGGAATTTTAACATCTTTGTTTCACTGACTTTGAAGAAATCTGCTGTCCTTTCTAGCACTTCAAATACAAATTTAAGTTGCGTAGAATGACTTTGTAATGAGACAATGCCAGCAGTCGTTTCACCAATGAGACAGAGGATTCGGCGACAAAAATCAGCACTCTTTACAAATCACAATACTCTATAAAATTTGTTATAAAGAAGGAGAATGTAAGCCTGGCCCTGAAGCATTTATATGAATGACATTATCATAGTCAAGCAATGAGAGGAAAGGTGGAGATGCCAATTTAGTTTGAGACTCAAAAGCAGACCAGCTTTAATTTTATTTTGTTTGTGACAAAACTGGTATTTATTGCAACACTAACTCAATTTTCAAACCGTAAAGAAATGCTGATTGACAGGGTAAATAAATGAATTCTTTATGATACCAAAAGTTGCCTCTCAAACAATTACTATTAATATTAATTGGTTTTTCACTCTTTTTTATAATAAAGAGTGAAAAAAGGAGTGTTCAAATTTAAACACTGAAAATCCTGTTGACAGTTTTTAAACAGTTTAGGCTGATAAATTCATGGCTATTTGTGTATATTGCAGATTCAAATATTCAGCTAATATATTAAATGAAAAACATTTATTCCTTTGCGTCTTACTATCCTTAAAATTCAGTTTTAGTTGTAGCTTTTTTTCCTCATTTGTAGAGCAGACAAAGAAAAACTTACCATGATTCACTTTTTACACATTTCTCAACTGTAATCATTAAACTATGGCAATAGAATTATTTTGATGAGATGGGAAATATAAAATTTTCTCCTAGAAATTCTGTACATCTTACCTAAAACTGTAAGTTTAGTTCCCTCTCCGAAGATTGCCTTCGATTGGAAACTCACAGTTGTTCACTGAGTTGACAAAAACTCCAAATGACCCCCCCTTTCTTCCCCAGATTTTTAAACAGCACCAAAGCTAGAGTTATTATGTAGTTTATTTGCACTGAACTACAAACAAATCTTTAAAAATAATGTTTTTTTTTGGATTTATTTATTTTATTTTTTTACCAAAAACAGTGACTTTGGTTGCTACACTAAAGTGAGCCTAGTAAACATCTCCTACACAGTGAAACTGAACAAAGCTCAAATCCCCTTTAAGACAAAACTCTAACTTTCCTTTTCTCCAGTTGAGATAAAACCCCAAACATTTGTTAATTAGATTCAAGCACAAACTGATTGTGGTCAAATCATAAAGACCACATTAAGAGAAACTGTAATTTTAACAGGATTTCACATGAAAATAATTTGCCTTTTGCCATTTGACTTACCTACAACAGTTCTTTTAATTTCAGTTCCAAAGTGGGCTTCAGCTCCAGTGTGCCACTAAAAGGATATTTTTCCACAAAGACCCTAAAGGAAAACATAAGCTCCGTAAAACAAAAGAAGTCACAAATCTACTTTTGATTTTGCATTATCTTGTAGAAATGAACTATTTTACAGCGATAAAAAAAATTGCTAATTTGGATCTGAGTGAAAGTTTTCATAGTAATAGGTTAAAGGCCACACTGAACATATTAAATGTGGCAGGTTTTTGCATAGTAACTCCACTGGATTGTATCACTGTGCCTCACTGTCCCCACAGTGAAAATGCACCATACAGAAACCAGACCTGGTGCTTTGCTTTTCTTTCCTACCCCCACCTCTCTTCTTCATATTTTGTTCTCCAGGTTTCTTTGTTTCTGTGCATGTCAGCAGCTGCGGACTGAGCTGAGGTGAGCTCTGTAACATCTTATGATATTATTTCTGAGAAAGCTAAGAAAAGCAGCAGAACAATAAAAGGTAGCACACTTATATAAAGTAACCATACAGAGAATATGATGTGTCTGCTGGCCACTCCTCGCTCGAGGTGTGGCTTACTGTACCTAAAGGTAGGTAAGCATTCCTGTATTTGTATCTTGCGGTAAGTTCTCATCTTTATCTTGTCCGAAAGCCCTGACTTTTGGACAAGATAAAGATGATTTGAAGGTGGTTTAAATGAAAATCTACCTGCTGCCTTGAAAATGCAATTTAAGTCAACAAGAAAACTGTATTGATTTTAACTCATAAAGTAAAGTTCAGGAAGTTGATTTAACAACATGAGAGAAGTTGTCTAAACATTATTTTTTCATTAATCTTGAAATGTGAGCTTTAGCTTAATGTTGCAATTTAAGCCAAAGAATTATTTCACAATATACAAGAAAAAACTGTCCTCACCTAGTTAAAAAGCACCCACTTCTCTATTATTTTTACTCACATCATCAAGTTAAAATAACTACTTATTTTACTTTAGAATAATTTAAATTCTTGCTTTAAACTTTCAGAACAAAATTTTTGAACTGACAAAATTTCTTATTACAAAAAAATACTCAAATACATTTAGTATAAACAGAACATTACCCTCAGACTTTGCAATCTAAGAATTTAAGAATGTTTATTAAAATGAACATTTGCTTTAATAACGCATAAAAGTCACATCAATATAATAACACTGTTCCGTCTCACTCACGGTGCCACACAGGATACAAAAACATGTCGCTTGGCAATCTGGGAAATAGTTCCCACTCCTGTCTTTTCCTTCTTTCAGTTTTTTAAGTGCTAACCTAAAAATTCTAGTTTATCCAAGTCTTGGAGGTTTGACAAAATTAATAAACTCACATTTAGGTTCTGAATCTAAAACTCACTAAATTTATTTGACTTAAACAGTAGAAGATAAAAACAACTAAATGTGGTTCAAATGTTCCAATGTCTTACAGTGTTTGGGCTGAGGACTAGAGCCTTGCTGAAGAAGAAGATTTTAGGTTTTAATATTTTGGGAAAATTCTCTGGCTCTATCTTCCTCTCACGGATCCCAGGTTCTCCCGGCGGGCCGAAGTGAAATCACACAGAAAACAACAATGAGTGTTGACATCACAGAATTACAGAGTTTAATCCAATAGAAGACAACGTATGAAATTACAACAGAAACTGCAGAACAACAGAGACATACATTCATTTACCTGAGACAAATGGAAAAGAAGAAGAAGGAAAGAAAGAAAAGCAAAGATGTCTTCGGAGAATTGCAAGAGCAAATCTAATTTGTTACTCCTGTGTTTATAGTAAAGGCGTATTCTTGTCTTTTAATTTATTCAAATAAGGTGTATCTTTGCTCATCCAACCAGGAGCTGTCTCTGACCCTCTCTAAAGTTAGAAACTCCCTGCAATTTGTTTCCAAGATCAAAGGCCATTTGTCCCCTTTGTCTAAACAAAGTGGAAGCAGAGCTTCTCCTCCACTGGCCTGAACTCCTGCTGTTTTATGGCTTTTCACAGATCAGTGTGAAAGCTGGAACTTCTCCTGATGGTTTTCCCACACAGACAAAGGGCAGTTCAAAAAGATCTTAGCAAACAATCTGGTGTAACTACAGGTAACATAAAGGTCAATAGGGCAGAATAAGTTATTAATCTGAAAACTATAATTAGGCTATTTCAATCAAGACATGTTAAGTTTTAAAACTAGCTTATTTTAAATGTATTTTCTTAACAGCCTCAAGCATAAAGAGTGCGTGTGCACAAAAAATGTGATTAATTCAAACCTGCTGATTAAAAATCAACAGGTATGATTATTTTTAAGGTAATCGATGTGTGTATGCAATCACACATATTGCATACACAATTATGCAATACGTGCTGCACAAAGATGAGCTGTGTAATTGTGGAGTCAGGGGCAGATCTACTGGGGTGGCATTGGGTGGCAGTTGCCACCCCAAACGAGAGCCTTGCCACCCCTGTTGCCACCCCAGCTAGCGACAATGAATTCAATAAATAGTTATGGCAAATCGGACATTAAGCGCATGAAACTCTTTTTTTCAGACAACATTGAATGCAACACAATGTAACCCGACACCCACTGCCAAGTGGCGGGAAGTGCGAGAGAAGGACAGAGCGCCAGCAGCATTGATGTATATATTACTGGACTGGACATTAGTGATTTATCGTAAGTCACTATAGCAGATCCCCAGCACTTGAATTAATTTGCGCGGTCTCAACGGGTGATTTTCAATGTTGTTTATTTCCTTTGATGTGGATCATCAGTCACCACACCCATCTCAGTCACCATAGTCACC
>NW_006800558.1:163198-205104 GCF_000485575.1 Poecilia formosa | reverse complement strand
GGACCAGATCCACTAAGATCACCTTTAGATCCATGTTTGTAATCAGAGAAACTTGTCAGAATAAAAACCAGAATAATGAGCCGCTTATCAGCAAACTCTGCCGATCCGATCCGGTCCGATCCAAACCGGATGGGAGAATCTCAGCAGCTAATTAGATCCTGGTAACCAGAACCAGCCAGAACTAAGAAGATAAACCCTGGGTGTTGGGTCGGGTCCAGAACCAGGCTGCGTCCTGAACCGCCGCTCTCTCTCAGGTGGTGGATGACTCCCGGCAGAGCGGCCTGCCCGCCATGCCCCGGCCCTCCAGCACCTTCAGCGGGTCCAGCCGCAGCCCGTACCACGATGTGGTTCCTGTGGGTGAGTCCGCCGGGCGGGGTCCGGTTCTGGACAGAACACACACCTGGACACACACCTGGACTCTCTCTCTCCTCTGCCTCCAGCCTACAATGACAAGATAGTGGCGTTTCTACGGCAACCCAACATCTTTGAGGTCCTACAGGAGCGGCAGCCTGAGTTAGCCAGGAACCACTCCCTAAAGTAACCTGAACACGACCTTTGACCCTTGACCCTGCCGGATCCCTGCCTGTTTAACCCTTTGTGTGTCCATAGGGAGAAGGTCCAGTTCATCCGCAGCGAGGGCGTCAACGGACTCGGCCGTCTGTCCAGCGACGCCGACCTCGTCATGCTGCTGAGGTGAGACCCGATCTGTGAGCCAAACCGGTTCTGGAACCATTTACCGGGTTCACACGTCCTTATTTAGACTTTAAATAAGGATCTAAAACTCAGACCTTAGACTCTAGTTCCTAAGTTTTGTCATGACAGAACAATTTTATCTTATTTGTAGTTTATTTGTCACGAGACGGTCAAAAGTTTTGGTCTTTCACTGACATCTTCATTTTGTTCTGTGGTTTGAGGCGGTTGAAGCTACCGCTAACTAGCTGCTAACATGCCCTTGGTATGTTAGCAGCTAACATACTAAGCAGCTAACATACTAAGCTAGCTAACTTTTTGTGTCTATAATGGGCGATAGAGTCAACGTAAGGGGAGCGATGATCAACAGCGACAGGCGAAAGTCGTCTCTACTCTGGATGATATGCGACACACGGGACGCGACTGTGACGACGGTTAAAATTTCTCCATTTGTGTCCAGGTTGCATTAAAAAGTTCTGAATTTGAATTGATTTAGATGTGACAGCTGATATGATGTTTCTGCGTTCAGTTTGTTTGCTAACGCGGCTGCGTTTCTCTTCCTGCTCCTCCACCGTTAGCTTCAGCTGTGATGTGATTGGCGGAGCAACATCAGTGTTTTCATGTTCAAGCTGGAGAGAAGCAGGTGAAAACTGTTTCTGTTGTTAACCGCTGAGCCTCCAGTCCTGCGTAGTAATTTAAGCTAGCACAGGCCTGATGGAGTTATTCATTAAAATCTAAAATATCACAAAGTTTCATTCTGCTTTAAGCTCACCAGTCCGCCATGTTTTCCTCACAGTGTTTGGATTCGTTCTGCTGAGAGACTGAATTTAGGCTGCCTCCTTTCTGACCTTTGACCTCTCATGCTTTGTCTCCAGCCTGTTTGAGGAGGAAGTGATGTCATATGTGCCGCCATTGCTCCACCCAGGTTACAGCCTGTCTTCTCCTCAGAGCTCTCCAGGTAAATCTGTCTCTGTTTGCTCACACTTTATTGCATTCACAGCTTTTATTAAACAACAGCAATAAAAAGTTTTGATTATTTCGATAAGAATTTGTTTTGTTTGTTCAGAAAGTAATAAAAAGCCAGACGTCCTGTAAATACGCTGGAAACGTCCTGCTCCAGACCTCACATGTTCTGAACGTCTCAAAGTTTGAACCCTGTGTGACAGCAAAGTGGGCGGAGCCAATCAGGGATGAGGGGCGGAGCCAATCAGGGATGAGGGGCGAAGCCAATCAGGGATTAGGGGTGGAGCCAATCAGGGATGAGGGGCGGAGCCAATCAGGGATGAGGGGCGGAGCCAATCAGGGATGAGGGGCGGAGCCAGTCAGGGCTGTATGCTGCTACATTTAGCAACTTTTCAGGAAATATTTTCTTAGAGAGCTAAATACTCTGAACAAAATGTTTAGTTAACGAGCTAAATATTTAGCTTCAAACTGTGACAAATGAACGAACAACAATGTGGAAAGTGTTCATTCATCTATGGAAAATGAACCATCATTTTGTTCTCTTATCTAAACTCAAATCATTTGCAATAAGGTTCTAAAAGCATTTATAACTTTATTATGAGTTTAGTTTTAGTCAAACTGAGCAAAAATACAGAGTTAACAGAAAAACGCTTGAATTTACCCAGGATCTGGATTATCTTCTAAAGAAAAACCAAACACCTTCCAGGCAGATTAATTTATTCTCAGATTAAATTGTGTGAAACAAACAAACTCCTCCGGATTGTTTTGGTTTGTTGGATGTTTGCTGCAGTTGAGCTGAAGAGAATCCGATGAGTCTGAAGCTGCAAACCAATCCAGGATTAACCTGCATCAGTGTTTCTGATTGCTCTGGAGTGATGTGGTTTAATCTGCTGATGGTCTCCTGTCTCTGCCGCACCTTGACTTTCATCCCGTTCGCTGCAGGAACGCCGCGCGCCAACGCGCGAGCGCCCGCTCCGTACAAGAGAGACTTTGAGGCGAAACTGAGGAACTTCTACCGGAAGCTGGAGACGAAGGGCTACGGGCAGGGGCCGGGAAAAGTCAAGTATGTCAGAAAAATACAAGATTACAGCATGATTCATCATTTAACATGATTATTTATGTTTTTACACATGAGCTGGGAAAGTAACCAGATGGTTTTTAATTTCTTAAATATCAATAAAAAACATAAAGAATGAACATATTTACAGTTCACTGAATGCAGTTTAAGACCAATGATGAAATCTGAATCTGGACATATTTCATATTTAGTATGACATTTTTTAGACCCACTTATTTCTGAATCTTTCACAATATTTGATCAATAAAGCATCTGAACTGGATACTGAATATCTAGACGCTCAGGCAGGAATTATAACAGGTTTTTCTGTTCATTAACATGAACTTTAACTAGACCACAGTGGTAATTTCACAAATATGGTCGACTGATTCTGGTAAAGTTACAAACTTTATCTCGGCTCTTTTGATATTGAAGGAACTCCAATGGAAAAAGTCTTAGATTTCTTCTTTTGTGTTTGGAAATGTTAGGAAAGTCCAAACAGAATGTATTTAAGGTAAAAATGACACCAACAGAACCAACTTTACATGTATTATTCTGTTTTATTCTTTCTGTTTTTCATTTTACCAATATTTTATTCTTGCTGTTTGTCTCCAGGCTCATCATCCGCAGAGATCACCTGCTGGAAGACGCCTTCAACCAGATCATGTGTTATTCCCGTAAAGACCTGCAGAGGAGTAAACTCTACGTCAGCTTCGTCGGCGAGGACGGGTGAGGAAGACGATGCCTGATGGTCCGAGGTTTGGTTCTGTTGAATGAGAGCGGGCCGAGCAGCGCGCCCTGAGGAACTCCAGGTCACTGTGTGTTTCAGGCTGGACTACAGCGGACCGTCCAGAGAGTTCTTCTTCCTGGTGTCCAGAGAGCTCTTCAACCCGTACTACGGTTTATTCGAGTATTCGGCCAACGACACGTACACGGTGCAGATCAGCCCCATGTCCGCCTTTGTGGACAACCACCACGAATGGTGACTTCCTGTCAGCACTTCCTGTCTGCTGCGGACCAGCAGCTTAATGGTTGTTCTGAGAATGGCTCTGGTTCTGTCTGCATCCAGGTTTCGGTTCAGCGGGCGGATTCTGGGCCTGGCTCTGGTTCATCAGTACCTGCTGGACGCGTTCTTCACTCGCCCGTTCTATAAAGGCCTCCTGCGCATGTGAGTGGTTCCTCCAGTGGCGTCACCGGGTCGGAAAGGCCCAAAGTTTCACCAGAACCATCCGGCTGATAAACGCGTGTAGGGAAAATGATTAGTTCATGCAAAGATTAATTCCTCTGTGGACTGAAGAAGAGGGGCTAAAACTTTTAGGAATATTTTACAGTGCACAGTTTTTATTTTCCTTTGAAGCTGCAGTAGGTTTTATCAAGAATATATATTTTTCCATATTTGTTCAAACTGTTTATTATGAGACAGATAAACTGTGAACACATCGATCTCCCTGAGCTGCTGCTACTGTCTGAGGAAACACCAAACAATCAGAGCCAGGAGGCGGGCCTTAGTGCTGTTAATCATCCTCCTGTACTCACCGCTAAATGTGCTAATGGTGGACCAACAGGAAAACCATTTATCCACCATTAATGGTGGCCATGCTAACTAGCTTAGCATTCATGGCAGGCTATGCTAGCTGCAGTGTAGCAGAGAACAGGGGAGGGACGAGAAGCTCCACACAAGATTGATTGACAGCTTTAAGACCCGCCTCCCGGGAGCTGGTGGTTTCTAGTTAGCGCTGGGAGAAGGAAGAGCAGATTGGTACTGCCCTTTAGAAACCCGGTACCGCCCATAAACTGGTTCTGGTTGTGTGCCTGCAGCCCGTGTGACCTCAGCGACCTCGAGTTCCTGGATGAGGAGTTCCACCAGAGCCTGCAGTGGATGAAGGACAACGACATCGAGGACATGCTGGACCTCACCTTCACCGTCAACGAGGAAGTCTTCGGACAGGTCCGTCCCCTAAACGCGTCCCTTACAACGGACCGGTGTCTGTCCAAAGTTCCCACCGGCTGTTTGTCTGCAGATCACAGAGAGAGAGCTGAAGCCCGGCGGGGCGGGAATCCCTGTGTCCGAGAAGAACAAGAAGGAATACATCGAGCGCATGGTGAAGTGGCGCATCGAGCGCGGCGTGGCGCAGCAGACCGAGAGCCTGGTCCGAGGCTTTTATGAGGTACCGCTACGTAGCTCCAAGCTAAAGCTGTAGCTCTGAGCTAGCAAAGTATTTAAGTGAAATCTGAGCTAGCTAAAAATAACCATTGGTAAACTAAACATTTAACTTGACAAAATACTTGGTTAACAAGCTACATATCTGGCTGCAAACTAAAATAAATTATCTATAAACTAAATATTTAGCTAACATTCACCTGTTAATAAGCGGATGTACCCTATCAAAATAAAAGCTGGGTCTTGAGAACCTTTATATAAACAAAAAATATATAACAAATGTAACACATTAATATGACAGTTAGCTTTAATAATAATCCATTTTATTTGTACTTTTATACTGTTGTACTTATGTACAACAGTATAAAATGAAACATTGTAACAAAACCTAAAAACACAAAAATATCAGATTTAAACTTTTAAATCAATTTTAAGCATTTTGAGTAACTTTAGCTGGTTTTTCTGGCTACTAGCTTAAACAGCACAAGCTAGCTTAATGGTACTTTTAGTTCATGATTTTCTGTCTTTTTGTTTCTTTAGTTTTTAAATTTTCCTTTGAAAACAAACTTTCTGAATCTTTATGTTTGACTTCATGTGTCGCTTCATTGATTTTAGTAACAGATTTTCTCCATGAAGAAACAGCAGATGGGTGTTGGAAACGTTTGGTTTGGGTCTCATGGTTTGGGTCTCATGTCTGTGTTTGCCTCTGTGTGTGTGTGTGTGTGTGTGTGTGTGTGTGCTGCGGCTCGTCAGGTGGTGGACGTGCGGCTGGTGTCAGTGTTTGATGCCCGGGAGCTGGAGCTGGTCATCGCAGGAACAGCAGAGATCGACCTGACCGACTGGAGGAACAACACCGAGTACAGAGGAGGTACGAGGCAGAGGCCTTCCGCACCTTTCAGATCAACAACACTCTCACTTCCTCCTGCCTGATCAAATTACTTCCCACACAAACAAGACCTGTGACTGAATGCACAAGTTCAGAAAACAGCAAAAACGTAGAAGCTTTTATGTTTTAAATAGTAACAATAATAAACATTAATCATCTGGTCCTTTTCAGGCCTTAAATGTGTAAAAATGTCAGATCGTCATCAGGACTATTGAATCTTCACCTAAAACCAAAAGGATGTGAAAGAGTCAAACTTTTAAAATGTGTCAGAAATGAGAATATTAATGATGTGAGTTTCCATCTGCTGCTTTGGAGTCGACCAGGCTACGCTAAGCGTGATGTCATCACGGTGACGCTACGCATGGCAGGAAACAGGAAGTAGAGGCTGCTAGACATCGCAGAACAATTGAGAGACTTAGAAATGTCAGAGTTTGGTTCCTCTGGTAAGGCACAGGAAACGTTGGACTGAACTGTTGAACTGTTTCCTCTTCCTGTTGGAAGATTCAGAAGAAACAAAAACCACCTCAAGCAAATCTGAAGAAGTTACTTTAAATTCTGCAGTTTTTAAATAGATGCTTCAAAATGGGCATCATTTTATTTTCTTTAAGTTCAATTTCTGATTTTTTATTTTTAATTAATACATTTTTAATTACATTTTTTGCATTTATTTTATTAATTTTAATTAAAATTATTTTCTATTATTATTATCTGGGATTAATCTTCCGCTGCAGGCTGATGGACTCCAGATGGTTTTCATTGTTTTCTGATTTTGTGTTAAAATGTTTGATCGCAGCAGAGCTGCTCAGTCGCAGCAGCAGGAGGAGGAGGAAGAGTTTTTTTTTCCATCTGAGTCATGCACCATCATCGTCTCTCTGCCCTCAGGTTACCATGACAACCACATAGTGATCCGCTGGTTCTGGGCGGCTGTGGAGCGGTTCAACAATGAGCAGAGGCTGCGGCTGCTGCAGGTAGGAGAGGTGCTGCCCCCTGGTGGAGGGACTGCCACAGTGAGGCTAATGCGTTACATAACAGGCACCGTTATCATTATTATTGTTAAATATTAGTTATTGTTATGGGACATTGAGAGGAAACCAATCTGGACTTTATGGCAGCTGCTGTGGCTTTTATTAATAAAAACAGATCAGCTGATGCAGCATGAATTCATTTTTATAGTTTCTACCTTAAATTTCCAGCTGGATTAAGATGCAAGCTACTAAAAGATATAAATTATAATATTTTAATCCCTGAAGTGGGTCAGTAGTTTCTCTCTACATAATTTTAAACAATAAACCTGCAGAGCGTTTCCTTCCTCTTTAAGGATTTGTTTCCAGCTGATAATCTGAGACTCGACTGGGGAACAAAACCGTCGTTTGATATTTGCCATTCAGTTTAAAATATCCTCATATGGGGGACTGATCCTGCCAAAACTAATACATGTCTTGATAAAGTTATCTGCAATCAATCATTATTTAGTTGGTTTTGTAGTTAAAAACAAACTTTGCAGCACATTTTATTAATTTATTAAAAGCCTTTGGTACGGTTGATCATGAAATCTTGATATTGAACTCCAATCAGCTGAATGATAGACTGTTTCCTGATGGTCCAGTCGACCCGGTTCTGCTGGAACCAGAAGTCCATCACCTGCTTCACCTCCAGCTGCTGTGGTTCTGAGTCAAACCAACCTGTTCCCCTCCTGGCCTGTGGGGGCGCTGCACCAAGAACCACTGAAGGAAACAACACAAAAACCTCTGAAGACACTGAGAGCAACTTCCTTCTTCACCAGATGGAAACAAGATGGAGGATTTTAGCGGTTGGAGGATTTCTCTTTAGTCTTTGGCTAAAGACCAGGAGCCATTTCTGCTGCTAGCGCTAGGCTAGCACGTTAGCTTTGGTTGTATTTACCCAGAATGCCCTGTGCTGTATTCCATTTCCTGCTTCTGGAGCGGTCTCTGGTCCGCTTAGCGTTCACATTCAAACTGAACCCAGATCGAGGTTTGTAGGACCAGAGGTCAAAGGTCGACTAGCATTCACACCTCACAACCGGACTGGACTTTGACTAGGCAGTCAGAATAGAGCGGAATGATTGATGCAGCCTGTTTGTGAATCCTCCTGTTTGTTCAGCAGCTGACGGTTTTCCTGTTTCTGCTGCAGTTCGTGACGGGAACGTCGAGCGTTCCTTACGAAGGTTTCGCCTCGCTGCGAGGGAGCAACGGACCGCGCAGGTTCTGCGTGGAGAAGTGGGGGAAGATCACGTCTTTACCCAGGTGAGGCGAGGAGAGAGACGCTGCACTGTGAGCTCAGTTCTTAGACCGGAGGATCATCTTATTAGTTACAACTCAAATAAACGTCAAACATGACAGTTTAAGAAAGTAGAAGTGGGATTTAGACTGTTGAGGAGGATTTCTCTGAATTATTGGGCAGCTAAATGGAAACACATTTTCATATCTCACTTTTTATTTTCATCTTAAACAGTGAGAGTTATAAACAACCAACCACAGCCTCCCAGTTCAGACTGGTTTCCTGTTTAAGCCCCGCCCACCAGCTCTGATTGGTCCAGGTTTATGTCCTTTGGCTTTCTGTGATGTCAGAAGGTTCTGGAGGTGATTCTGACCTTGTTAGTACCAGCAGCCCAGATTCTGACTCCAACTGGACCTCTGGCCCGGTTCTGCTGCTCCGTCTGCTGGCTCTCACTTCATCAGAAAAGCTGTCTGCAGGTTTCTGGTCCAGTGTTCTCTTCAGGTTTCCTTTGACCCTGTTGACTTTTAGCAACGAAACGTTTGCTGATTCTGTGAACGATCGTTCTGAGAGACTGTTGGTCAGTTTTTACTTTTCAGAGTCGGTTAAATCTGTTTCATTTAGCCTCAAGAGTAGTTCATCCATCGATTTATCCTTCCGTTTGTTGGTTTATTCAGTTCAACCTTTTGGTTGGTGTTGATGCCGTCTCTCCGTCCCTCAGGGCTCATACCTGCTTCAACCGGCTGGACCTGCCTCCCTACCCGTCCTTCTCCATGCTGTATGAGAAGCTGGTGACGGCCGTGGAGGAGACCAGCACCTTCGGTTTGGAGTAACTCCGGAGCGTCTGGAAATCCCATGCTCTCGTTGAGGAGAATCAGAGAAGAAACAGACGGCGTATCAACCTGCTGCTCCTCCGCCGCTCCGGTTCTCTGAGGAGACGGACGGAGAACCAGAACCGCCGGATGTTGTAAAGTTTCTCGTTTCATGTGAACCCATTTCTGTCACTGAGCCACATGTGTGCTTTATCTCAGCAGCCGCTCCGGCCGACCTTCACACTGGGGTTACCTGCACTCACTCACCTGTTCGCACAAACTGGACCCGCTCCTGGAGGACGGGCCGGGTTCTGATGGGTTTGGTTCTGGAGAGCCCGGTACTTTCCACACCTTTCTGATGAGCAATACTTTCACTTCCTCCCAGAGGAATCTCCACTTCCTCCTAACAGATGACATCACTTCCCACGCGGTGGCGAATGTACCAAACCTGCAGCTGAATGTACGAGTCCAGAACACCAGAAGGTTCTGGACGGCTGGAGCTGGACGGGCCGGAGTCAGAACATAATGAATGCCATAATAAATATTACCTGGTTCTGTTCAGGTCAAAGGTTCTCGGCTTTGTGACCGGGTTCTGGTTCTGCTCAGTTCTGCTGGGTTTGGATCCAGGTTTTGCTGATGACCCAGTTCAGACCAGCTGCAGCTGTAGAGGTGGGCACGCTCCCGCTACTGCGCTAAACGCAGATCTGGTTTCTCTTTTAGTGTTTTTGCTAACTTTCAATATGTTTAGCACAGTTAGCTCCTGCTAAGCTAATTTTTCCAGATAAACTCCAAAGCGATAGTTTACTGGGTTGTTCTAATAAAGTTATCGACTGTTAATTGTTCAAGTAGTTTGTTTTCTCATTTTGAAGTAGCAGCAGTTTGTTCTTTCTGTTTATGATTAGCACATCGGCATTAGCTTCTGCTAAATCACATGTTGGTATAGTGATTTTGTATTAGCTGAACTAGTGTTTATGATTAGCATGAGCTTCTGCTAAACACCCTGTTGATGTAGCGCTTCAGCGTTACTGGAAATAACAGCTGAGTTAGTTTTGCCCACCACTGAACAGCTGCTCCTCTGAGGTCACTGCTGATGTTTTTCCATTTTTGCGTCGCGCCAACACACCTGGACGCCGCAGAGCTGCAGCTAGCTGGTGCGTCTGACCTGTTGATGACGTTTGTTCAGATGTTGCCTGATTCTCGGTCCAATGTCTTCAGCCCGGATGTTTTTGCGAAGCTCAGCTGAGTTTCTGAATGTGAGGTTTGTTCCCAGTGCCTCTGATGGTTTCCTGTTCCTAACTGGGACACATGAACGTTTCCGGGACATGTCCTCAGTAAAACGCTGTTCTTTGTCCAAAATGTAAGATAAGACATCCGTCTGTCCTCCCGCGCGAAACGCTGCATGTTAAATCTACGGAAGCCTGTTGGAGTCAGACCACAGGCGCCGCGGTGGTTTCACTTTCCTCCCAGTGCTCCCAGTCCAATCCTGCATGCAGGGTCTGTCCGGTGCGGCTCCGTGAGCTGCTCCTGGCAGAGACCACTAGGTGGCGCTGTGTTGTAGCTCCATATTGCATGCGGAAGTAGTGCCGCCTTTCTAGCTCCTGTGCATGAGGATTTCTGCTCTCCATTGACGGATCTGGGTCAGGGTCTGGTAAAGTCGGTTCGGGTCGGCCCGCTGGGCCAGCATGGTTCTGAACCGTCTATCTTAGTAATGAGCTGACTGGACCTGGGTTTGGAGAACCGTGTACAGAACCATGAGTCTCTGTGTGTAAATGTCTGTCTGTTGTGTGAAAATATCTCCGTTTTGCATCGATTGTACCAAAGCTTCGGGCCTGGCGGAGCGGACCGGGAGGCCGGTTCTGGTCCGGTCCGACTCATCTCACCTCTGGGTTCATGTCTGGGGAACTTTGTGCATGAGGAGCTTCAGGTTCCGGTCGGACCTGGAGGTTCTGGAACATTTCCCTCCGGACCCGGACGCACTTTTCAGAACTCCACTCTATGCAAGGCGCCTGTGTGTTTGTCTCCATTTCACTTCGATTGTAATAAAAGAAACCGGAGGAGCATTTGATACGACAGGCGGACTCTTCTTCTTCTACTACCGTTTATCAACCCTAACCAAGCGATCATCATAACCAATGATTTACATTTTCTTTGTCTTTTCTAGCTATATTTTTGAAAAATTAAAATTTTCATCAAAACAAATACTGATTTAAAAATAGTAAAAACAAAATTTCCAACTAAATATTCTTTAAAGCAAAACACAAGGTTCAAAAGGCGCAGGAAGAAGCAGCGGCTCATCCAGGTTGACTGAAACAAATTAGCATAAATTCATACAGAGGAGGCCAGAGTGCACAAAACACAAGAGTATAACAGTGATTCTTGAGAATAGGGACAAAATGGGTTTTAATTTTCCCATATTTTTTTTTATTTCTCAACCTTATGTATGCAAATATGACAAATAATGTTTAGAAAATGTAAAGATGCTAAGGTGCAGGCTCCCAGTTGCAATTTTTTTTTTTAAATTACATTTTTAATCGATCTGACCCAGAACTTTGTCATCAACATCTGACAAAAATAAATATAAAATAATTTTTAAAATACTCTATTAGTGATATTTTTACTCATTTTACAGACAAATGCTTCTCAAGAAACAAAATAAATATTTAAAACAAAAAACAACAAAAAGGCCATCTGACGGAGTTGATACAGAACTGAAGGTGGTGACAAACTAGTGAGTAAAATGAAAAACTTGGTACATGTGAAGTAATGCAATTCATGTAAAATACATTAAAATGAATTAATTGCACAATTAAGTGAGATTTGACAATTTCAGTCTGATGGAGTTGACAAAAAGCCAAACTACCTCAATTTATATGATGTTATTCTGAAGGAGGCCATATTGTAGCTCATCAGGTCCATGAAATCTTTACATTAAACCAAAGTTAAGCTTTTATTTCACAAAATTTCATCAAAGTTTTGTAAATTGTCGGTTATGGAGTTGACACATCATGGTTGTGACAAGCAACTTAGGAATAAAACGAAAAAAACTAAAGAATAACATAAGCTAACCAGAGCTAACTAGCCTCTTAGCAAAGGAAGAAAGACAACGTCATGGGGTCCTCAGAAGTTCTGGTGCCCCCCAATAATGCCTGATTTTTTTTTACATTCTTTTCATGTCTGACGGTGTTGACAAAAACTAGGGACAAATTTCAACGGAGTTGGAAAATATATAAAAATGAATTTTAATTCAATGTATTGATACTTTTATAATTATTTATATGACTACTTATACTTAATTGTCATAATATATAATTTTAGTATTTATTTAATTGTTTTAAACTATTATAATGTGTTGAGTTCTGCTCCTGGACAAGGGATTTTACAGGCATCATCCACCGACTACAATGTTTAAAATAAAAAAAAATATTCAGCAAATACAAGTAAAATATACATTGTTGTGCTCACATGACCCAGGTTAGTTTAGTCAGATATTTGAAAAAAATATATTTTGTGTATATTTTATTCAAATTTGGTGCTTTATCCATAGGACCTGTTTTGTCCTTATTCT
This sequence comes from Poecilia formosa, assembly GCF_000485575.1. Classification (NCBI taxonomy): domain Eukaryota; kingdom Metazoa; phylum Chordata; class Actinopteri; order Cyprinodontiformes; family Poeciliidae; genus Poecilia; species Poecilia formosa. The sequence goes on along the minus strand of NW_006800558.1, from coordinate 192,735 downwards.
CAAGAATTACTGATAAATAAATTTACTCAAGTAAAAGTAAAAGGTAGCAATCCAAGAAATTACTCTGAGTAAAAAAGCATTTGGTAAAAAGTTAAGTTCTGATAAGTGATCAAATTATCAGTCATTTAATATTTAATCATCAGATGGACCAAAATGTAACTTTAAATTTTTGGTATTTTATGGATCAATATGATAACTCATATAAGTAACAAAAATAAAATCAGGCAGAAGAAAATGTTTCTAAATGAGTTTCATTCAGTAAAATGAAAGTTAAACAGAAGCTGCAGGTCTGATTCTGGTTACATTCAGAAAATCAGAAACTTTCCTGTTTACTTCAGCAATAAAATCAATGAGGTAAAAGTACAGCGTAGTAAAAATACTCCTAAAAGTACGTTTTTTTCAAAAACGTTACTTAAGTGTAAGTAGTTACTCTGAAGATTTAAATACGTGACTGGACCTCCAGGTCAGAGCTTAATGCTCATAATGTTCCATCATGTTTCCAGTTGAATGGTTCAGCTAAATACGTCTGGACTTTGACTAGGCCTTCATTTAGTTTCTTTGAGCCTTTTGGATCTTCAGGATCCATCAGCATTACTCTGCCACCACCGTGCTTTGCTGCAGCCTTCGTCCTTCCAGAACATTTTCCCAGATTATCAGGATGTTGGATGTTTTCTGGTTCTGTTGGACCTCCTGAATGAGCCGCTGGTACTGCTGGTTAAGATGTGATTAAGATGTGTTTTATAAACTTTCCATATCAGATTATTAAAACACCAAAAGCTAAGTTCAGCCTTCTCGCTTCGACTGCAGCTGCTGCAAGAAAATCTACCAACTTCCTGCTGGCCGGGTGGAAAAATACAGGACACAACGAGAGCCTGAAATGGGGCTGAGTCACCGGTTGCTACGGAAATGGCCCACAGTACCACTCCTCAAACAGTCCATGTGTGTCAACCTGCTGGGTGCAACACCTTTTCCATCATATACAGAGGAGGCCACCAGTCAGATTACAGGAAGAGCTTTTACGCTTTGATCAGCAGAAATCAAAGGCTGTCGCCAGCAGGTTGATAAGGGCGGTTACGCAGGGTGGCATCAGAACCGGGGAGGCACATAAGAACTGCTGTTTGGTTAAAACAAAGTTAAAACATTTACAGTACTGTGAAAACTACTCCACACCTTATAGACTTTAGATAGGCCATTCATCCAGGAAAACCCTCCACAACCCTTCAAAACTCCTCCACAGTGACGCACAGACCCGCGACCTGCTGCTGCTCCTCAGGGTGTACTTACTTTCCTCCAGAGAACTGGGCTCAGCAGTCATAATGAGAACAGAAACACTTTTAACAAAGTTGTGACTGAAACAAAACTCCTGCTGAGATTTTAAATAAAGAGTAAATTGAAATGTTTCTTCATGGAAATTGATTTACATTTAAAAATGTTGAATTTTACTGTTTGTGCTGAATTATAAACCTGTTTAAGAGCAAAAATAAAAACCATGATGTATATATATTATAATTCAGCCAGGAGATCAGATAATTCCTAAATGACTTGTGAAAAGGTTTCATTTTTTATTTATTACATAATTTTAAAACATTAAATCAGATGTCATGACCCATTTCTCAAGTAGCCTTTATGCCAAATACTGTTAACTCTTAATTGAGTAGTTTCTTGGATGTAAGAATATATCGAAGTGAGAACTTCGATATATTCTTAACTGACCTCAAGTACTTTTACTTGAGGTCAGTTTTTACTTTACCAACATCTATGTAAAGGTCCGCAGGAATGGAAAGACATTCGCCAAATGATTCAGATCCCGGGAAGGAAACGGAATTCCCATGGCTGTTCGAAAGAAAACTGTTGAAACTTTAATCCAAACACGCCAGTGCGCATGCGCCGCAGTGCAGTGACGTGTCTGAAAGGTGTCAAACGGGATGTAAAAATGATCGAAAAGGCTCCGGATAAACCAACGAACCAGGTTAACAGGAGCCAGAACCAGCCGTTCAGATCGCTTCACAGCCAGGTGGGTTCGGCCAGGTGGAACCGAGAGGAACCGAACCGCTCGAACTCACTTTTGGACCGGATGCTTTAGAAGTCGTCGAGCTAACTTGGCGACAGTTGGCTAACCGGAGTTAACCCGTAGCATGGTGACCAGCCTTAACTAGCCTTGCGGCTCGGTTCTGCTCTCTCGCAGGGCTGAACTCTCGGAACCGGACCGGGGAACCAGAGGACCGGGGGATGTCTCGGAGGCGGCTGGACAGCCGCAGCGGGCTGCCCGCCGGGTTGCTGGCCGAGACCCAGACCCCGATCAGCTCCGAACCGCTGGAGATCGCCTATGAGGTGACCGGAGAGCTGGGCAGGTGAGCGGTTCGGTTCTGATCGGGTTCGGTTCTACTGATTGGCCTGAACCGAACTGGACCATGACCTCATATTGATAGTTCCGGTTCTGCAGTAAAGGGACATTTCGCAGCTTTTAATGAGTCTTTAGCTCATGATCTGATCTGAAAGTGAGAAAAAAGTAAAAAATGTAAATTATTTAGAGAGATGAGAGCGGAAATGATTTATTAAACTTTTATTACAGAAATAAGAATCGTTATAGAACATTTTAATTCATATTACAGCTTAAGTACAGCAGAATTTACCAATTTTATTATTATCTGGTTTTAGTTTGTGATTGGTAAAACCTTCATTTGTTTAAACATAAAGATAAAAAAATTATATTTCTGCCATATTTCCTGTTAAGGTTTCAGTTTTTATGATAATTTTTGTATTTGTGAATCTGTTTTTTGTTTGGGTCTCTGGTTCTGGTCGTCCTGGTTTGAGCAGGTTATTCCTGTGGGTTTTAATCTGGTTTAAATATTAATATTTATATTTTAATGTTTCTATAAACCCAGTGTTTGTTCTTAAGGCTGTGCGGTCCGACCCGGTCCAGGTTCTCATGGTTTATCCAACTGGACCCATCAGAAGGAATCAGATTCTTTTTGTTTGGTGTTTTCAGAGGAATGTTTTTTTCTGTGATCAGGTTTTGATCAGCAGACAGGAACCAGCCTGCCACCTGACTGACTGACTGACTGACTGCTGATTTATGACCCGTCTGCTGCTCTGGCCGCCATGCTTTGGACTCTGGACTTTAACCGGGAACCGCGGTAACCATGGTAACCACTGTTGCGGTCATGTGAAGGCTGCTGGCGCTGTGCTGGGTGTGATCGGTGTGAGGAAGAACCAGAGCGCAGAAAGGAGAACTGGACTCCATGTTGGTCTGAAACAGGAAGTAGAGGTCTGAAACAGGAAGTGGAGGAAGCTTCCAGCTGATCTAAGATCAGGCGGCGTTTGCATCATCCAGTTTGGAGGAACCAACTGGACCGGACTGGAAGTTGGACCGCTGGCTGCCAGGCAGCACCAGCCGATCCCAGAGTGGATCTGTTAGCGTCACATTTAGCCTGTTAGCATCAGAGTGAACTTTGACCTCTACCTGGAGGATTTAGTTTGGTTTTCTGGGTTTCTAGAACCGCCTGGCCCAATTGGTTCAGATTGGTCTAGAGGTGGAGACAGTAGATGTGGTCAGCGTCTGTGTGGAGAACATCTGGGATCTGATCTGAGCTGCAGCATCTGGGTGGCCTAGATCTACTGGACTGGACCGACTGGTTCTGGGAGGAACTGAATCCAGTTCTGATGATCAGAACCTGATCTGGATCTACAAATCCACAGACTGTCTGAAGATCTGTGTTGCCATGGTGACGGCGTTCTCATCAATATGATTTGTTGTTGTTTTTTTTCCACATAAAATTACTTTTGTTCTGCCCAGAAAATCTATTTTTATTATTTTAATAAATCTAATATTTTTATATATTTCCTTTTCATAAATATAGTTTCCTCCTGTCCAGTCGGATCAGAACCAGAACCAGCAGCAAGTCTGGCTGGTTTAAAACTTTTGCACAGAACTGTAGCTGACGAGCAGAACCTGCAGACAGACGGTTCCGGGGAATCGGGTCTGCTGTTCTGACCGGGTCCGGGTCCTCAGTGGGTTTTCTCTGACCTCTGACCCAGGGGGAAGTTTGCGGTGGTGAAGCGCTGCGTGGAGAAAAGTTCGGGGAAAGAGTTCGCCGCCAAGTTCCTGAGGAAGAGGAGGCGGGGCCGGGACTGCCGGGCCGAGGCCGTCCATGAGATGGCGGTTCTGGAGTTGGCCCGGAACAGCCCGCGGGTCGTCAACCTGTACGCTGCCCACGAGACCGACCACGACCTGGTGCTGCTGCTCGAGTAGTGAGTGGACCTGGGGCCCGCCGGGTTACAGTCCTGACTCGGTTCTGACCCGGTTCTGACTCGGTTCTGTCTGCAGCGCCGCCGGCGGGGAGATCTTCGACCTGTGCGTTTCGGAGGAGCTGCTGCCTGAGGCCCAGGTGACCCGGCTGATCCGACAGACCCTGGAGGGGGTCCAACACCTGCACCAGAACCAGCTGGTCCATCTGGACCTCAAGGTCTCACACACACAACCAGAACCAGAACATGAAGCGGGTCATTTAAGCATTAAGACTTTCTCTGGGTTCTTTGGTACAATTTCCTTTTTTAATGTTTAATTTTCTGACTCCATGTTTAAAAAGTTAAACTAAATTTATTTACTTTATTTCATTTATTAAAGTTTATGAAACGTTTATTCTGGTGTGACAGCAAATGAACAAACTGCTGCTGGACCGGTTCTCCGGACCAGAACCGCTTCACGACCCGACCAATAGAAACGCTCGCCCATCCCCATGGCGACCAATAGAAACGCTCGCTCATCCCCATGGCGACCAATAGAAACGCTCGCTCATCCCCATGGCGACCAATAGAAACGCTGTTCCATTCTCTGCAGATTTTTCATCCATCTGATTTGAGGTTCTGCTGATCTGGGTCGGTCCAGTTAAAGCCCGGACCAGAGGGAGCGGCGGCTGAACCTGACCTGAACCGGGCTCACCGGGTCGGACCGGACCAGACCTCTTTGATTCTTTGATGGTTCTGAAAGCAAATATTAGTCAGAGTGGAGAGTCGGCCTGCTAATGATTGTTAGAAGAACGCTCAGTACAGTGTGTTGCCATGGCGATGGCTGGGTAAACATGCTGACCCGGTCCGGTGAACTAGTCCTCCATTTTCTCCTGCAGCCACAGAACATCCTGCTGACCAGCCTGGCCCCGCCGGGCGACATCAAGATCGTCGACTTCGGCCTCGCCCGCCGCCTGGGGACGGCCGGCGAGCTGCGAGAGATCCTGGGAACGCCCGAGTACGTAGGTAAGACCCAACCCGGTCCGGCCCGGTGTGACCCGGTGATCAAACAATGGTAACAAACTGAAAGCAGATTCCAGGTTTTCTTTCTGCTGGTTTTGGGTTTCAGGGGAAAGGGGCTGACCTCGGGTGCACTCCACACTTTTCACATCTGTTTTAAAACTGGAACCGTTTCCTCGGGCTGATCCAGTCCTGCTGTCAGCACAGGAAACAGGAAGTGATGAAACGCTCTGAATGACTTCCTGTGTTTCAGCTCCAGAGGTTCTGAACTACGAGCCGATCACCACAGCGACGGACCTGTGGTGAGTTATGGGCCGGGGTAACCATGGCAACAGTATCAGGACGTCCGGTTAGATTTAATTTACCGAGTTTGTTCACCTGAAATATGAAACATTACGAAACATCAGAGAAACGTTGAACGAGGATCCGGTGTTGCTGTGGTTCTGGTTCTGACCCGGCTGTCGGCTCCGCCTGCAGGAGCGTGGGCGTCATCGCCTACATGCTGGTGACGGGCGAGTCGCCGTTCCTCGGAGACGACAAGCAGGAGACGTACCTGAACGTGTCGCAGGTCAACGTGGACTACAGCTGCGACGCGCTGAGCCGCGTCTCCGAACTCGCCGTCGATTTCATCAGGAAGCTGCTGGTCAAGGCGCCAGAGTGAGTACAGAACCGGGACCGGACCGGACCGGACCGGACTACTGGGAAAGTCTGTTGTTATTATCATTATTATCATTGTTGTTATTATTTTTGCTCTCTCAGCGAGTTTCTTGCCAAATTTAGCCACTTTTCAGAACCTCTGGAGACGTTTTTCTGGAGCGATAAATGTTTGAGTCAATGTGGATCTGGATCAGCCAAAGGTTCTGATGACCTGTTTCCCTCTGACCTCTGACCTCTGGTTGGCCTGCAGGGACCGACCCAGTGCCGCAGAGTGCCTCAGCCACCCGTGGCTGTGGCAGCAGCCGCCATGTCTGAACTCGGAGCCGGTTCTGGTCCGGCCCGTCCGGGAGCGGAGCTGCGGCGCCAAGTGGGCGGCGCCGCTGGAGGACAAGGAGAACTTCCTAGACTCGCCCCATTCCCACGCCAAGAGGTTCCGCCTGGAGGAGGAGACGACCGGAGACGGCGACTTCTGAAGACGCCTGAGGCGACGCGGCGCAGACGGCTTCTTCTTCTTCTGTTTTAAATAGTTTTAAGCTCCAGAAGCTCTAATCTGCTTCACTGATCCTCCAGTCCAACCAAAGATAACGGCTTCCTGTTTCTGTCCAGCAGCACTGCTGGACGCCTCCCCCATGACGGCTGCACTGCAGCATCTATTTAGGGAAATCTATGCAGTTTGAATCTATGCCTTAAAGTAGGAAAACCTGTCGAGGTCACCTGGAAGAGCCGCCTGCTGCCGTCACCAGCAGAACCGTTCGTAACGCCGGCCGCTCCCCGCCGGATCTCTGCACCCAAACGTAGCTCAGGGTTTAGTTGTAGAGCAGCTGATGTTCGCACGCCGCGCTGCACACCGTTTCCTGTCAGGACGTACGGCGGCTAACAGCCGCAGCTAACGCCGAAAACTAGCTGCAAACACTTGAACGATGATATTTCAAAACAAAAACAGAAAAACTCTACGAAGGAAACAAACAAAATGGAAAACAGCAAAGACATCCAGTATGAAACGTTGTAAACTCAGTCCTCCGCTCCACTAGGGGGAGCCTGCAGTCGGTAATATTACCTACGAAAATATGCTGCTGTTCTATATTCTAAAAAACTGTATCTGAAAAAGATGTGAAGTATTTTTCTTCCTTCCTCCAACTTTCCTCCTGAGGGCCTGGCTCCAGATGGTTTGGTGGTCGGCGCCCCCTGGTGGTCTGGAGGATTTCAGTGGAGGAGCTAGCAGCGTTTCTGTTTCCTGCAGTTTGGGTTTTGCTGATCGTTAGTTTTTGTGTTTGTCAGTTAGCATCGTGTTCGCGCCGCTCAGCCTCCGTACGTCTCTTTCTCTGTAGCACTTACTTCCTGTGCAGGAAGGAAGGGGCGTGTCTGCAGCCATTCCAGAGTGATCATCTCAGGGCGCCGCTCCGCCTGCCACAGCCTGCTATTGTTGTTATTATTATTAATGTTATTTATGTGCTGGACTGATTCTGGATGTTTTATGAAACAATGAGCTCATGTCTTAATGTTGGCCAATTGTGGAGGGAAGCAGCTGATTGAGGAGGCTTTTATGCTGAAAGGATCTGAAGGAAGTAGAAAAGTGTTGCAGGAAGAATCTGAAGGAGTTTGAGTCGTTGGGCAGCTGAAGGAGAGAAACGAGGGAGCAGAGGAAGTGAGAGGCGGCGTGCCACAGCGGCTGACCTCATGACCTCACCGCAGGGGACAAAGGGCTCTGTGAGGACGCCCCGTCCCGGGACACCCCGCGCCGCCGCCGCAGGGAGCCGGCCTGACATCAGCTGCTTCACTGGACCTCCATGTTTGTTCTGCTGATTCCTCCTGTTCCAGTCAAATCAGCCACAAGCACAGAGACCAACGGCTGAAAGGATGTAACTTTATTTTTATGTTTTTTAATGTTTGAGCGTAATTACATCTTCAACAGAAGAAATAATCTGTAATCTGATAACTGCTGGCTAATCTGTAGGCGTCACAAAGCAAACTGGAAAAGCTCATTAAAGTTGTAGAAAACGGCATCAGTGTGGCGTGTCTGTCCCGTGGCGCCCCCTGCTGGGCACCAGCAGCACGACAGCAAGGAATGCATCAGAAGTTACATTCAGCAGAAACAGGAAAACGAGCTGCTGGCGTCACACTAACTGAGGAAGAGGAGGAGGTGATGAAGAGGGGAGGAGCTTCATCATCGTGGACGCCAATCATTTAGAGATTTTATTGAACAGTTTTAATTTCAGGATGAAAAAATTGATCAACATTCAGCTGCTGAAACCAGAACTGGATGTTTGGTTGGCTGGCCCGATCCAAACTGGTTCTGGACCTCCTCCCTACACTCCCAGTTCTGCCCATCAGAACTGGTCCGATACCAGCCACAGCCTGACCGGATCAGAACCTCACAGCCGGTCCTAATGAGTCCTTAAAAACCCAAAATGCAGATGATCTGACCGGGCCTTCTGATCCAGACTGTTTCCCGGGTCGGATCTGTTCTGAGGCTCACAGTTCTACCTACAGGTTCTACCGAGTCGGGTCGAGTTCTGTTCATCAAAGGAGGAAAAATAAACCCTGGGTTCAGACTGAAGGAATGAAACAGGAGGCTGTTTACCTCCAGTACGGAGGGCCAAAAGAGACAAAATTACATATTGGCTCATCAAATAGATACATGTGTATTTATTTATGACACTTTATAAAATGTGAAAATTAATAATTTAGATGCATAAAATTAATCGTGTTTATTTATGGTTCCTGTGCCTGCAGTCAAAGTTGCCCATCAAGAACCATTGATGGGCAATGGTTATTATTATGTTTATTAAATCAAACATTTATTTATTTAACTTGATGTTTAATTTAGTCATTTCTGGTCCTCTGTACTCTGAATGCTACATCAGATATAATTAGGTTAAATATTAAATTAACATGAATTTTTCACGTTTCATCAAATGTAAACATGTTTCCGATCACGTTCGTAAAGTTCTAAGACCAAAACAGGAAGCAGAACTCAGAACTCCAGGATGACTCGGAAGTGGTTCTGGATGGACGGCGGCTCGTCCTGGAAGTGCAGCTTCCTGCTGGGGCAGGCGCCCAGCTCCTCCAGGGTCTGGATGAACACGCCGTACTCGCGGCCCACCCAGGCCCGCATGGGGTCGCGCACCTCGTAGGGGGTCACATGCGCGTGCACGGAGATGCCGCTGGCCGCCAGCTCCCGCAGCGTCTCGCGGTCCGTCACCCAGGTGCGGCTGCCGCCCGGGTGGCCCCCGTCCAGCCAGAACATGTCTGAAATCCGCCGCACAAAGGCGGCCATGTTGAGGTCGGCGCGCGCCCCGGGCAGCTCGTACACCAGCTGGTTGAGAACCACGCAGCCCTTACTGAAGCCCACCAGGGTCAGGGAGAACCCGGGCGGCAGGCCGCCGGCGCCCCCTGCAGGCGACAGATTGGCCCGCTCCATGGCGTTGGTCAGCAGCGACCTGACAGGAGAAGAAGAGTCTCATCATCATCATCATCATCATCATCTGGAGGACCATCAGCTGTGATTCTACTTCCTGAAGAGTTTAAAGGTTCAAACAGACATTATCATATTTACATCCAAAGCGTTGAAATGAAATTAAGATTTCTGCAGCTTTTAGTTCAGAACTCAGCAGGTTTTCTGTTCATTTCTGGACTTTATGCTAACGCTAACAACACAGTAACGAAGCTAACCATTTCGAGTTCTGATACGGTCCAGACAATATTCAACAGGTCAGAACCAGGATGGATGGACAGACGGTTGGATGGACAGTCGGTTGGTTGGATGGACAGACGGTTGGATGTACAGACAGTTGGATGTACAGACAGTTGGATGTACAGACGGTTGGATGTACAGACGGTTGGATGTACAGACAGTTGGATGTACAGACGGTTGGATGTACAGACGGTTGGATGTACAGACGGTTGGATGGACAGCCGGTTGGATGGACAGTCGGTTGGATGGACAGTCATTGGGTTTCTTGGTGAAGTGAAGTTGATTACTAAAGCAGATCTTCATCAACTGAACAAATGACAGAAAGAGTCTGGAAGTAGGAATTAGTTCCCCAGATCTTTCCTCCGTTCATGTTCCTGCCTGGAGAACCTCCTGGGTCCAATCGGACCGACTGATCCCTGGACCGACCGCTGGCCGATGGAGAAGAGAACCAACCTGAGCTGGTGAAAAGCTCCGCCGTTGGCGGTGTGCTCCGGCGCGCCGAACATGTTGCTCTCCACGAAGTTCTGGTAGCAGCTGAACTTGTTGAGGTACATGCGGGAGGCTTTGACCACCCAGATGTTCCTGTTGGGGAACCGCTGGCCCAGAACCAGGGCCACCTGCTCCAGACTCCAGGACAGCCACTGAGCCGCCTCTGGCTGCAGGGCCATCTCCTCCTTGAAGTTCTGCCAACGGAAAAAAACAAAAGCTTTTAATTCAATGTCCAGAGTGCAACCTCACAAAATAACCACTGGGTGTTAGAGGTTGAACGACTACATATTTTTTAAGGTCGACTACATCATGATAATAGTCGAGTCGATGTCGACTAGTCGCGGTGACATCATAGTGACGTAAGCGCGGCTGATGCTGATGATCTCTGGGTAGTTACTCGTATAGGAGTCAAATTATCACACTGACCACTGGTGCTGTTGGAACATCACAAACCAAACTTATTATGAACGGATCCCGTTTGGTTACAGTTGAATTCAACGCTGCCTCCTGCTGCTCCTCCTGCTGCTCCTCCTGCTGCTCCTCCTGCTGCTCCTCCTCCCGATGCTCCGCTGATCAGCAGCGGCTCTCTGAACCGACATGCAGACGGCGGCAGACATCGCCTCTATCAGACCCTCAGGATGAAGCTTGGACTTAGTTTCCAGATGTAGTCAAACCTTTTCTTTACAAGAGCGTAAAGCTGCCAGGTTAAAAGCTTCAACACGCAGGATGACGCTGATCAGTTGGGGGATAAAAAAGCCTGACATCAAGCCGCGTTGTCGCACATTACTGTGGTAGTCTTTTTTTTTTAAAGGATTTATTTTTGGGACTAGTTTATTTAACAGCAATCTGACTGTAAGGGGGCAGAGAGGCCTGGGCCCAGCGGATGGAGGACGGGAGTCGGACTCCTGACTACCGCGGGCTAAAGTCTCTGTATGCGGGGCGCCGCGCTAACCACCGCGCTGCGCTAACCACCGCGCTGCGCTAACCACCGCGCCGCGCAACGCCCCTATTGTGGTAGCCTATGCTATAATTTACAGTTTCTCTTTATTATTAAATTATTTACATTTTTATACAATTTGAGCTTTCTGACGAACTCACCTAGTCCACCTTCTTTCATTTCTTTGGAAAAATCTGTTTTGTCATGTGATTGCGACTAGTCGACTGGCCCAGAAAAAAGTAATTGCAGAGAAAAGAATTGACTAGTCGACTAATTGGTCTCTGAAGGAAATGCTAAGGCTGAGTGTCTGTCAGACAGACGGAGGCTTTCAAAGCCTCACATCTTACATCACGTAACAATCCATCTGCTGCTGTGCCGCACTGACAGTTGGCAGGCCCCAGCTAGCTCATCAAACCTGCTAGTATCCATTGGGATTGTGGGAAATGAAGGAATTTGTCACTGGAAATGTAGGCAATGTCTGTTCTTTGATGAAATCTCAAATAATGTGGACAGCTCACCGAAATACAGACAGTACGCCTGAGTACGAGGGATCCTCAGGAGGGTTACTAAATAACCCTCTGAAGAGTTACTAGGTCCTTAAAATGTCTTACTGGAGAAAAAGATTTGAGTATTTGGTTATAAATCCATCCATCACTCTAATTACGGTGTTGTGGTTTTAAAACTGCAGCTGCTAAGAGACGAGCAGCTTCGCTGTTCAGCAGCAGACTGCAGGCTAGCTAATTTACCAGCTAATTAACATTTGAAGTTTAGATATTTAAAAACCACATTTTATGTTTATAAAATTACAGAAACATGATTTTAACTCTAACTGTAAACAGCACAAAACAAAAAGCTGTTAGATGATGTTCTGAGTGCAGTAAAGTTTTCACACCCCCATTGCTCCGCAGTTTGAGTCGGAACGTTTCCTGAAAGTCGGCCTGAGGCTGAAATCAGGAACGTTTCTGGATTTAAACAGCAGAAACACAGAGGAAGCATCATATCAAACAATCCAAAGATTCAGAAACCAGAACATAAAGGTTCTGAGTTCAGATCCATTAAAACCAGGTCTCCCATATTTCTCAGAGCCCAGCGACCCGGTGACCTTTGACCCGTTTCATCCCAAGCGTCTCTTCAGGGCCGAGCGGGACTGAGCACAACGACCTCATTCAGGTTATTTACATGCTAACGTCACCGTCAGAGCATCCCACAGGACAAAGGTCTCTGGGAAAACCGGGATGCCACGGGAATGCTAACGCGCTAATGAGCCGCTAACAATGGATGAGCGGGTTGTAAGTCAGGAAAACTGAGGGGAAATGGAGCGCTGTGGGGTCACTGGAGGTCAAAGGAGAAGGAAAACGGTTTGATGTCAAAACGAAACGAGTTCAGCAGCAACCAGTCGGTGCTGACCCATGAAATCTGTTATAAAGGTAGAAATATGAGATTTACTGCAGATTAAACCAACTATAAACATATTCATGATCCTACTTCACATACTAAACAGTTTCATATTTTGAACTAAAACCCAAAGCTTTATTTTTTATTCTAGACCAAACAAAACTCTTGAATGTGAAAACACTCAGTGTTTGTGAGTAAACAATGGAGGGAGACGAGCGTTTCCCAGCTGGAGATGTCGAGACCACAGCCAGTCGCTCCCTCTGAGCCGGAACAAAGAGCTGCTCTGGAAATGTTACCAGAGGCTGAATAAATGTTATGTTCTTCCCTAGAGGCGAACGCCCCCTAGTGGAGGATGGAGACACTACCAATCGATCACAGAACAGGTTTACTAGCCGATTCCTGATGTACAGATCAGTTGCCTTGAATAAAATGACACAAACATAAATGCAGCATTTATGTTTAACATTTTTCTTACTGTGATCACATGTTTAGGCTTATGTCAACTAATATTAATATTTACTATTAACTTTTTTACTGTCAATTGTGAGTCTTTTTTTTTTTTTACTGTCAACACTTGTATAAAATAAATATCTGCACTCGGGCTGTGATAATAGTTTTCCAATCTATCAAACCTGTCCAGAAGCAGCATCACACTGTGAATTCCCCAACACACATGCACTATTCAACACAAGAAGCTCAAAATTCTTCATTTACTTACATCCAGAAAACAGCTGAAATAATTACTTTCATACTGTTCAAATGTTTCCTTATTTTTTCAGTTTCTGTAATTTTCATTGTATCAAGATACAATTGTGAGTTGAGTGAAACTCAAGTTTTGACTGATTTAGATGAACGTATTTTTTCTTTCCTTTTGCGGTGTTATTAATATTTGAAATCTTAGCTTTTATTTGAAAATAATTTTCGTCACATAGTTGTATTTATTTTCTGGGCCCAACCCCCTTCAGCTGTGCAGCTTAGTAACGCCCCTGGCGGACCTCGAGCAGCGGGAAGGAGCAAAAACCTCCCGGGTAAAATCTGACCTGAATGTCTCCATGGAAGAAGACAACGTGTCTGTTGCTGCCCCTCTCCTTGGTTCCGGAGCAGCTCTCTTCGTCTGATTCGGGCCGCAGCAGCAGCAGGTCGTTGACCCGGTTCGGACCGCAGCCGGAAACTCCGACCAGCCGCTGCAGTCGCCTCTCGTTCGGGCTGCCGGAGCCCTGCGACCCACGGAGCCCACAGTGAGCGGTTCCCGCCACGGAGCTCATGTGTTCGGCCACGGTGATGAGAGTGATGCCCGCTGCTACGGCTGCTGCTGCTCTGGAAGTCAACATGGACTCCGAACCAACATGAGTTGACAGTTTTCTGCTCCTCTGCGCAGGCAGTAAACACTGCTGCTAGCTGGCGGCACAACTACTTCCTGTAACCTCAAACTGAAATAAATACTCTGTCAGTTAGCAAAAATGACCCGCCTCACACTGTAGCACATTTTTAAAGAAATATATTAAAATAGTGACAGCTAGAGACCATTTGTGACCACAGAGAGGCGCTGTTTATCACAAATACAACCAGCAGCTTCTGTACGTCCTGTAACAAAGATACAACACAAGATGAGTCACGCCGACCTACTTCCGGTTACGGTGATGGTCAACCAGAGAGCTTTTTAGCGACATTTTTCTGCGAACCAAATAAATACAGTAAGCACGGAACTAAATCCTTTAAGAAATGCACATTAAATTACTTTGGAAATTAACGGAGGTGGGTAGAGTACCGAAAAATTGTACTCAAGTATGACTAACACGGCGTTAGCACATTTTACTCATATGAGTGTCAAAGTTAATGAAAAGGCTGTTTATGTTTTGAGCAGCTGCTGATCATAACATCCATCCATCCATTTTCTTCCACCCTTATCCCTCTGGGCTGCTGGTGCCTCTCCAGCTGTCACCTGGACACACACACACACACAGACACACACACACACACACACACACACACACACACACACACACACACACACACACACACACACACCCACCCACACACACACACACACACACCTAAGGAGAATGTATACAGACAAATTAACCTTGATCATAGCATCTGATTAAATATTTAAAATAATGTAATCAGACAGGCAAAAAGATCCAGTTATGTGGAAATTCTGTTTTTTTAAAGGTTAAAATGTATTTTTTTAAATTAATTTTTAAATTTAATTTTCCTTTGGTATTAATAAAGTATTTTTTAATTGAATTGAATTGAATTGAAAATTACTAATATAAGATTATCTTAAATTGACTTAGCTCATTTCAGTTCAGTTTAGCAAAATTAGATTAGTTTAACTTATCTTAAGTTAGTTAAATTTAACTTAGCTAGTTGGATCAAATTGGATGTAAATGTTCTGTATTTCAAGTATTTTAACTCTTAAACAAATTGACCAGCTTAAATTGAAATTGCATGAACCAAATTCACCCAGAAGATGGCAGCAGAGATACTGGAAGCTTTCGCTTGTTAAAACCGTAATAGGAAAGGGTAAACAGTGAACTATCTTGCTGTTTGAACTTCAGCTGAACATGTCGTCATGTGTTAAAGTTCTGCTCATGGAGCTGAGTTAATCTGACTGCATTAAATGTTTTTTCCTCTCATGCACAGATAAATGCGTCCAGTTTGCTCCAGGCTGGACTTTGGACCTGTTTTCTAGCTGCAGGTTCTGCAGGTTTGGAGCAGATACTCTCTAGCTGCACGGGATCCAGTTGCTCTGAAAGGTAACTTGCACATGTGTTGCTCCACAAAGTCAGGATTGTATTTAGGCTTTGGCTTTATGGGAGTTTTTCTTTAGTTGGATGGATTTTAGTTTTACTGTTGCTTATGTAGTTTTGCAGCCAGTTTCTTCACATAAATAGAAGATGAATCTTCATTAAAAAGTTAATTAAAATCATTGATAGGACCAAACATACAAGGCAAAGAAGCTTTATATAAAAATAAGTTATTGTTCATCAGACATAGCATTTGGCTCATGGATTTGTTTGATGATGCTTGTGTTGTTGCAGGAGCATGGCCTCTGGGATGCTGAGGTCACGTCTGGTTGCTTGTCTTCTGAACGTCTCTGAGGGTCGCAGGAAGGACCTGGTGGAGAACGTGGCCAAGGCTGCTTTGTACGATGCAGAGGGTCAGTCAGTCACATTTTTCACTTATCAGTAACTTTATTAACACTTAATATGGACATAGTCCAAGATTCTCTGGAGATCTGATGCCCTTTAAGCCCCAATGAATCAAACATGTAAAGTGTAATAAAAAAAAAAAGTGTTTCAGTATAAATAAGAATTATGCATCTCTTAGAGCTGGTTTAACTAACTGTTGAAATTAAACAACTTATATTAGCTGAATATAATTCAGCTAATATAAGTTAAACTTAGCCTGTTTACCATAACGTCTTTATTTTTGTGTTTGTACTTGTTTCTTTAACAGGAAGGAGAAATAATCTTATTCAGAGAAATGCTGCTGATTAGACAGACATGTCCAGTTATTAGATCAGATCTGTATAAAAACTCGTCAGATGTTACTGATGGATTTTTAAATTGTTTGACAAAACATTTTAAATCGTTGAACCAGCTTCTCCTCTACCTACGGAAGATTAGGGCCACTGGGAAAAAAATAAAACAGTTCTGACTTTTTTCTCAGAATTCTGAGATTAAAGTCAGATTTAAAAAAAAAAATTTCCAGTGGCCCTAATCCTCTTCCATATCTGTTAATATATTGTCATGAAAAAGAAATTCTTAAAAACCACAAACTCCAAATTGTTATCTGACAATTTCCAATGACGAGATCATCACTGATTGGCTGTCTGCCCGCAGTGGAGCATTTTGATTGGTGCAGGCACCGGAAGTAATAACCACGTTACTACAAACACATGGCAAGCTAATTTATTAGTATTTTAAAGTATTTTCTCACGTTTCGGGTGTTTTCCTGTGTTTTATAATTATATCTCCTATTTGTATGGTGAATTTTGTTATTTTAATTTAAAATTAATTTCTGATAAATTCTGTCGGTTTATTGTATTTTTTTGAGCAGAGTGACAGCCCAAACCTCCTGGTGAAAAAATAACACTAATTTATTATTGTTATTCCCAGAGATGTTTGCAGTATTTGATATTTATTAGGGATGAGTATCGGTTTCTAAACGTTGTCGTTGTTCGTCAGGCATGCAGCGGAAGGAGACCACGGTGCTGAACATCTTCAACGACCATGACTATAACCGCTCCGTCATCACCATCGTGGCCTCCGTCGACTCCATCAGTGAGTAACGGCGGTTCCGGCCCGGCTCCGGCCCGGTTCCGCTGGGATCCAGATAAAGATCGGCAGCAGGAACCGCTCTCCAGCCTTAATTAGCTTTTCCTCGGATTCAGCGCAGAAACATGAGAACGATGTGATTATTTTCAGATTGCTTTATCTCCCAGCCTGGCTCTAAACGCGCCGTTTCCTCCAGGAGACGCAGTGCTGTCTGCGTGCCAGGAAGCGTGCGCGCTCATCGACATGCGCGGGCACGCGGGCGTGCACCCCTGCATGGGGTCGGTGGACCTGATCCCCATCTACCCGCTGGGGGAGGCGGTGGGGGAGCGGGACTGCGTCCAGCAGGCCCTGGGTGAGTCTGGGAACCTTTCAAAGTAAAACAGGAAGTGAAACATGGCGGACAGTTTGTTACACTGTAAAAAATTAACATCAATATTTAGGTTTATGTAGTGTGGCATGGAGAAAAAAATTTAGGTGTTTATTTTACAAAGTCATATTTTCACCACGTTATTCATATATTTATAAATTTCCCAGTTTTAAACTAAATATTTTGTTTTCATATTAAGAACTAAATGTGTAAATATTTAGTTTGGAACTGTGATATTTATAAATGTATGAATAACTCGGTGAAAATATGACTTTTTTTCCTACATTTTTCTCTCTGTCATATTAAATAAAGCTAGACATCGCTGTTAATTTTTTGCAGTGTAACTTTACATCATGGTGGGTTTGTTCCTCCCATGTGTTGATTAGTCTGGCGCTGCTGACAGAGCGCTGATAATGAGCCGCAGCAGCAGGTGTGATCACAGGTTAGAATTAGCTTGGCGCGGCGCCGTGCGGCGGAGCGGAGCGGCGCGGCGCTCCGCTAACACTGGTTCCTGTTTGGGTGGTGCAGCGGTGGCGCGCGGCCTCACGGAGACCGTCCGCGGCGCCAGCGTCTTCCTGTTCGGCTGGGCGGACGCGGCTCTGCAGCGCGGCCTGGCCCGAAGGAGGAAGGAGATGGGCTGGTTCCGGAAGAGTCCGGACCTGCGGGCGCTCACCGCCGACGTTGGTCCGCCGCCGCGGGAACGATACGGACTCACAGGTGACTGCAGGTCAACCGGGTCAGAACGGGTCCAGCTGAGCAGAAACCAGGTGTTGGTTTATATTTCACCGTGGCTGAGGAGTCAAAGCGCTTCTGCATTTTAGTTTCATTTTTAGTTCATAAATAATGACTAACATGCCACTCTAACATCTTAAATTAGTTTAGGGGAAGCTAAGTGGTCTAAGCGTTTTTAAAGTTAGCAAAACGGTGTTAGTGGAAGTGTTCCCAGAGAAGCTGCTTCTTTGACCTTTGACCTTCCTGCAGGTCAGTAACTGAATCAGCTGATGAGCTAAAACAGAAGCAGCTAATTATAGAGGAAAGTCTGAATTTATTTTGAGTTTAATCATCAGAAAATGATCGATGAGAGTTTCACCAAACTCAACCTTAACTTTCAGTTTATGGAAGTTTTTCTCTTTAACTTTTGTTTTTGTTATTATATAATGGTAGGTTTATGGGCAAACATAAAAAACTCCCATCTGCTCTGTCGTCATGGCAACAAAATGGTCAATGAGGCTGTTTGGTTAAAATGTAGTTTTTCTGTTCTGTGGGTCAAACCATTAAATGATGAAAGAGAGCAGCTGTTCTTAATACAGTTTATATGAATAAAGAGCAGGAGAGAATAAAACAAATGAAATTCAGAAACAGTTGAAACTGAATCAGGATGTTTATCTGGTGAACTATGAGCATGAACCAGTTCATTTAATCCTGCCTGAACTGATTCTAGAACTGTTTTTAAGGATGATCTGGTTCTGAACTGGTTCTAAACTGGTTCTGATCTGGTTCTGAATGGATTCTGAACTGGTCCTGATCTGATCCTGATCTGGTTCTGATCCTTGCAGGAGTCGGAGCCAGTCCCTACGTCATGAACTGTAACGTTTCCATCGATACGCTGGACGTTGCCGTCGGCCGCAGCATCGCCGCCGCCCTCAGGGAGTCGGTGCCCGGTGGGCTTCCTGGGGTCCAGGTGCTGGCTCTGCCACATGAGGGCGCCGTGGAAATCGCCTGCAACGTGGAGAGCGTGGCAGGAGCCGCGCCTGGCGGCCCGACCGATCCGCCGTGGCCGCGCTTTGTCGTCGACGGGCGGCCATATTGCCACGCCCCGGCCGCCCTCATCATGGCCCGGGTGGCGGAGCTGGCGGGGCAGCAGGGGGTCGGGGTGAAGGGCACCGCCCTGGTGGGGTTTACCCCCCAGGAGTGCATGGGCTTAGCTGAGCTGGCTTTGTCTGAGGGGATCGGGGAGTTCTGGAGGGAGCAGCGAAGGATCCACATGTGAAAACCGACCAAGAGAAAATGACTGAACTACAGACACAAACGATTCTCCGACTTACCACTGTCACTGTAAGGGGCAGTATCATGTAAAGTCAACTTTATTACATCATGTCATTCCCTCATCGAAATCAAACCTGGAGCGTTGTTTGAGTCTTTCATGTGTGAGAAATCCTTTCATCTCCATGGCAACCATTCAGCTGAGCAAAATGCCTGGGTGGACCTAGCTCCGCCCACAAGCCGCAGATCCTCCTCTGAGCTGCAGTTTCCAAGCTTCCGACCACCCACTCAGCTCCTTCAGACTAGCCAGCAGGAATTAGCAAACACCTGCTGAGATCATTATAGGAGCTGCTGCTCAGAGCAACGCTGGTAAAAACGTTGTTAAAGGGTTAATATAGGAGTCATGTCTGGATGACTTCCTGGAGGCGGAGCTTCAGGAAGAGCAGGAGCTTTTAATGCTGCCTGTTGTTGAGACGCTTTACCAGGTCGAGAAAGAGTTACATGTTGGTAGACAAGGGGCCCATTGTAAAGAGTTAGATTTTTGATTCTGCTAGACGCTAAGGCCCATTTCTCAGAAAACAGAAACTTATCAGGCCACAGAGACATGGTGTGATTTCAGGGAGCGTCTTCAGTCCATATCAGCTGCCCTCCTCCTCCTCCTCAGATGCTGCACAGACTTTTAGAAACTCTTCTCGAATGTAATGGAAAAAGCGTCTCCTTTCAGCCCTGAAACTGAATAAAATACGTAAAGTCTGAATGATTTTGTTGGCTGATTTTATGCTCCATGTGTCAGTACAAATTTTGATTAATCGATTAGGATTTTCATTCTCAACACTGTTTAAAGGTTTATTAGATTAAAATTAGTTACAAGAACAAAGATAGCGGCCATACCAGAGTAGAAAAGAGAAATGTTTCAGAGTCTTCTGGGGGACAGAAAATGGACTTTATGTGGTTCTTATTTGAAACATAAACACTCGACAAGATTCTTAAGTTTTTGTTTGATTTTGTTTCCAGCATTTCATGGAAAAATGATCAACCCTTTTCATGCAGGAGAAAACAGGTTTTTAAGAAAATGGCCGCCTGTGGGTTGTTGACTGTGACGTGTATCCAATCAGAACGCGACATGACGAAAACAAGGAGACAAAACAACCGTCATGGCGCAACAGAAAGTCCAGTGGACAACGCAAACAGTATTGTCTATTATGGAATTGTTTTTGGATCATTTTTCTGTGTTATAGTCCATGAAAGATCGCCATTTCTTCTTCTCAGTCGGCCATATTTATTTACTCTGACCTCACGTTTGGTCTCGAGAGAGTTTCCTGTCTGACATGTGGCAGTGAGGAGCAGCCGGTTCTCCATGGCAGTATTTGTTGGGAAAGTGGTTTTTAAAAGGTGAGGTATGCTAACACACACACACACACACACACACATTGCATCTCTTTAGGCAATGTGTGCGATTTAAATGCAACAGTGTAGTGAAACTGAGCTACTGCTAGCTGACGTCTTGATCAGTTCAGGTTCATAACGTAAAAAGCAGCATCGTTCAGTTTACATTAAGCTCCGCTGCTGATTTCAACATTCACACTGTTG
The DNA here is from genome assembly GCF_000485575.1 of Poecilia formosa. NCBI lineage: Eukaryota > Metazoa > Chordata > Actinopteri > Cyprinodontiformes > Poeciliidae > Poecilia > Poecilia formosa. Next base: position 172,093 of record NW_006800558.1, on the reverse strand, counting down.
CCTCTGGTGCGGTGACGCTGCTAGAGATTGACCAATATGATAAGTTTTACTTATCGGCCGATTAATGCCGATATATCGTGAAGAGCTGTGCAATGTGAAGCAAAGTCCATTTTTCTCAACATGCTACTGACCAGCTAACCTTAGTAATGTTTTTGTACAGAATGAAGTTCGTTACTGACAGCATGTTCGCTAATGACATGCAGGGTTAGACACAAACTGTTTAGGCTCTTTTAGCTTTGAATCACACACAAGCCTCTTAAATTTCTTCAGAAATGTTCCAGTTATTTGTATTAAAGTAATTTTCACTTGTTGACTTGTGAAAGCCAAACTGAAGTTTATTTAATTGTTCTTTCCAACAGAGAGAAAAAACACGTTAAAAACGTTTCGATCAAATGATCTACTACTTCTTCTTCTATGGCGTTTTCTGGCAGTTTACAAACGTTGTGCATTACCGCCATCACCTGGACGGAGATGTGCCCCTGATCTAAGTAAACAGAATGATTTAAGCGTTTCATGGCTGGGTCACGTGTCTTCTTCTTCTTCCAGAAATCTAAAGATGGCCGCCCTCATGTTTCTGCTCTGAGCTCCAGTCGGGCTTTAATGTTTCATAAATTCAGCCTTCTTTGGACAGGAAGGAGAATAGTTGTAAACATTTAATTTAGTAAATCTGTTTTTTATTATTTAGGTTCAATCTTGTCATTGTTGAGTAACTTAGTAAAGAACTAAATGATCTGAATCTTTTAAAGTAAATCTGTTTTGTGTTTTTTTCTTGTCAAGCTGCTGGGTGTTTTCTGTCTTCTTTAGCAGCTAAACTTTGAGTTATTTCAGTATTTTCAGAGTGGATTTTTCCCTCTTGACACTTCATTTCCTGTTTTGGAGCTAATGATGTTTCCTGGTGGGATTTTTCTTGTCTCTGTGAGAGAGCCGCCATCTGTGAGCGGTGCTGCTATTTTTAGCAGAACTCAGTCAGAACCTCACAGGAACTCCAGCAGAGTCACTAACCAGCTGAGGCTACATCATGAAGGTGGATGGACTTTGACTAGGCCACTCCAGAACCTGGATTGTGTTGTAGCTCTACTGGTGTTTGGATGAAGGTTCTTCTGTTGGTTCTGCTGGTTTTAGGTTCTTCCAGGCTGATGTTTCTGGTAACTCAGTCCTGGTACCAGTCAACAAAAATAAGATAGAAATAAATAAAAATGAGCAAAATCTGTTCATATGCTAAAAGTTCAGCATTTTACCCAAATTAACAGTGGCAGTGGCATTATCAGCAGCCCATTCAAACTTCTGTTTAAAATAACTTGGAATAAAGAAGCTGCAGATTGTTTTGAATACAGTAATAAGATATTTTCACCACAAATATTTGTTTATATATATAATAAAATCAGGATCGAACATGGCCACATTTTAGCTAAAACAGATTAAAATTAAAATCAGGTTGAGATTCAGATAAAATCAGCATTAAATCAGAATATTAAAATAAAACCATGAATAAATCAGAATATTGGACTAAAACCTGCAGGATTAATCGGAGGCTGAATGTGTTTATCGTTTGGTCGCGTTTCGGTCCAGATGTTTTCCTCCGATTATGTAACCTCGTTATGGGATGAATCCAGTTTTTGGCATACAGAGATTTTTTTAATTTTTTTTGGGAGACATTTTAAGCTGCAGCTGTTGCTAATCTGCTGATCCGGTCCCGCAATCTGAGGCGGCGGCGGGATTAACCTGCTCTGTTCCGGGCCGGTTGGACGCTCTTTGTGTGTGTGTGTGGGTGTGTGTGTGTGCGTGTGTGCGCGTGCGCGCGTGTGTGTGTGCGCGTGTGTGTGTGCATCAAGCATCAAGGCCTAATCTAGGTCACCGCACGCGCCCCGAGGCTTCCACGCATCAACACGCATCACGATGTTTACATGGAAGTCACGTGACCAACATGTAAAGTAACGTTAGTTTGACGAAATGTCCCAGTTTCCATGAGGCTCCGATGTCTGTTATTTCATTTCGTTTTGTAAATCGCCTGGATGTCATTTCCGTCTGATAATTGAATTAAATTATGAATCATGTTTTGATCAAACTGCAGCATTCAGGCTGCAGTTTGATTTTATCCCCGTAAAAACAGCAGCTTCTATAAATACCCCCTCCCCCCCTTGTCTGTTTTCCTACAATCACTCCCACTTCCTCTGTGCAGCTCTTCTCCCTGCAGTGAACCAGAACCGGCCCGGTTCGGTGCTGCAGAATGAGCGCCGCTCAGTGACAACATGCTGGATTCTTAATAACAAATTTCTCTTTTTTTAGTTAATTTACTGAAATATCAGCTGATGCGGTTGAGGCAGTGAAGGATCAGATGTTGGTGTCAGGCTGACCTATCGCAGCGCAGCGCGCCGCCGGCCAGCCCTCCCCCACCCGGACACATGCTCAGCCTCTCCGGGCAGGCAGGGCGCAGCGAGGCGCAGCGGACTGGAAGCATGGCGGCGCGGCGGGAGGAGGCTGCGGGAGAGGCGTAGAGGTGGAGAGGAGGGAAGGAGGGAGGGAGCCGCTGCTGCTGCTGCTGCTGCTGCTGCTGAGGAGCCAGCACATCCTGCCGTCCGACCCGATCAGTTCAGGTTCGGTTCTGATCCCTGAACAGCTGCAGCCGGATGATGCGGGATGTCTCCAGAAACCTCCCAGGCTGCTGACTCCGCTCCAGCCGTCTCCGTGGAAACGCGCAGGTAAGGATGCCCAGATGGGCCTTTCTCTGCCATGTTAGCCTCCTGCAGCGCTGCATCCAGATGCATCTAAATGCAGCAGCATCACGCAGCATCCTGCATGCAGGGAACCATCGGCAGCAACAAGTAACCGGGCTTCCTCCTCCGAACCCGAAAGTAGGTTAAGATGGCCCGGATGGAGCAGCTGGTGAATAATTAAAGGTTCCTGAAGCGTTTTTGAGAGGAACAGCCGGGATGGGTCCAAAGGTTTGGCCGGGTCGGGTTGGTTCAGATCGGGTCAGTGTTCAGGTTCATCCTGCTGAACGTTCCTCCAGGGGGATCATTTGAACCCGTTCGTGTTTGTTTGACTGTTTCCTTCCTGAATTTATCATGTCATCACGATCAGATTCTGATTTATTTATGAATAAAACTCTAAAACCTTCCAAGCGTCGCTGCTTCTATTAATAACGCTCTATAAAGCAGAGATGCTCTGGAGGAAGGTAGATGTGCAAACCGGGTCAGAACCAGAGCGGGTGAATGACTGATGGGTCAGGTTCTGAATTTTTAGTATTTTTCGTATTTATGAACTGCTGATATTGATGTTGAATATCAGGAAAAGAAGGAACTGCTGCCTGAGCAGACTTCAAAATAAGAGCCTGAATATAAACATCTAACTGCTTGATGAATTCTTAAGTCGATAACCTAAATGTCAACATTAATGTCTTCAAAGTTCACAAAAATGCTAAATAAAAATGTGTCTTTGCTTTGCGTTAGCAGGTTAGCGGAAGTCAAAGCTGCTGAGACTAAGATGGCAGAACTGTTTAGTGTGGATGGCGGTAAAATAAACCTCCTCAGGTTTTAACTTGACCTCCATCGATCCAGATATCGTCGTCAGTCCTGCGGTTTCTTCCATCACCACCAGTCCTGTTCAGTCCGCTTTAACCCGACTCTGGTCCGTTTGCCTATAAAGTCCAGCTCGTTTTTTTGGAGGTGTGAACGCTAATCGACCTCTGACCTCTGGTCCTCTGGTCCTCTGGTCCTCCAAATCTTGATCTGTGTTCAGTTTAAATGTATATGGGTTAGGGTTAGGGTCTCCTGCTTTCGGAGACCGCTCCAAAAGCAGGGAGTGGACTACAGCGCTGCATTCTGGGTAAATACAACCAAAACAAACGTACTAGCCTAGCGCTAGCAGGAGAAATGGCTCCTGGTCTTTAGCCAAAGACTAAACAGAAATCCTCCAACCGCGAAAATCTGTTTTTCAGACCAAAGCATCAAAGTTCATCTTTAAATAGATAATAAATGGAGGATTTAAATCCTCCCACTTTAAGTGCTTTTGTTTAGCAGAGCATGTTGCTTCTTTCCTTCTTAAATCCCATCAGAAGCAGCCAGGGTGTACTTACTTTATCACACTCAGCTTCTTTCTTTGTGACACAATGAGCGTTAAACCTGGTCTGTTTTTCTTCCCTTCAAATGTAAGTTTAGAAACTATTTAAGAGTAAATTAAATGTTTCCTTCCTGTTTTAAGGAGCAGAAGCTCCGCCCACTGCGTTTTAATTAAACTCATAAAGTCGTTTCAAACCTTAAAGAGTTTTACTGGGATTTTAAGAGGCAGACCAACACAAACTGGAGAGTAAATACAGATTCGTGTTTCATGTTCATTCAGCCCCCTTTATTCTGATACCACTAATAAAATACACACAGCCTTTATGTGGTTCACACTGGAAGAAGTGGTCAAACCGGGTCGACGTAATGCTGATCTCTGATTTTTGTCAGGGATGTTGCTCCGTACCCATTTTGTTCCTGCTCTTGTTGTTTTGATTTATATCCATATTTTATTTATAATCTTCCGTCGGTTGTTTCTCTTCAGGTCCATCTGTGCTGGTTCCGTTTTCCTTATTGAGCCACTCAGGTAAACTGCTGAGTCAGTTAAAGGTTAAAGGTCACGACGCTGAACCACTAAGGCAGTTTGGACACGTTGAAGGAGAAAAGCCTCTTCTCCCTAGAAACACGATGGCTGCCAGACTGAAGTTAGCCGAGCTGCTTCTGGATGAAGGAAAGCTGAGGCACGGCGGTGGAGGGATGATGATATGGGCTTCTTTTAGGGTTTTAGTGAAAACTGATTTTGTGTTCATGGAGACGGGTTAGCCTGCATGCAGATGAGATGAGCCGAGTTTCATTTCATACATGAAGGAAATCGTGATCCGCTGGAGCAGAATCATCCACTGAAACACAAAACAGAGTCTGGAATAAATAGCTCTGCATCAAAGCTCTGCGCTGCCTGATTGGTGGGATCGTCACTGCTGGACCCTCTGCAGCATCAACCATGCATAAAAAGCAGCTCTGAGCCAGAAATATCTCGGCTGAGGATTATTTATAGAATGAAAGAGGAGATGGGTGCATAAAATCTCCATGTTTACGCCACAACTTAAAATCTTCCCAAGAAGCATCAGACGAGCTTTTAATGTTTGTCTCAGTTCATTTGATTCTTAATTTAATACTTAATTTATTAGTTTATAAAATGTGCCATCCTTTGAAGGAAGAGAGAAGCTAAAATCTTCCTGCAGTCTGCAGAGGACGGCCAAAACAGTAATAATTCAGGTTATTTAACCAGTTATTAGAAAAACATTGGCTTTATTTTTGTTAAAAATTCACCTCTATTTTCTTCTCTTATAACAACCTAAGTAAGTGTGTAACCTTTACAGTAGTTCTTTGGGTCGTGGTGGTTCTGAACCTGCATTGATTCATCCGAAGGAGCCATTTTGGGTCAGATCACTGAGGCCTGGTTGATGGTGGAGACACTGAGAAAGTTATGACCCATGATTAAAATCTGAACCTGTGCATCAAACCCAAACAGTTGAAATGAACTGTTTGGGTTCATTTCCACACAGTTCATTTCAACTGTTTGGAATTGAACACACAAGGGTTAAAGCCGAGCCACTTTAACCCTTGTGTGTGTGAGGACTGTGTGAGGTCGGTTGGACCCCATTTCCACATACAAGGGTTAACCTGACAGTGTATGAATATATCTGAGCCGTCATGTAAAAGTTTAGATCTGAATTAAAGTAAATAAACTCAAACATCTAAAGATCATCAGTGACCATTTGGTTCATGGAGAAGTGTGAACCAGCCTGGACTGAAGCTAGCTCAGTGTTTCTCCCCCTGGTCCTCAGCCCCCCTGCTCTGCATGTTCCAGATGAGCCTCTGTTCCAGAACAGCTGATCCAAATGATTGCAGGACCATCAGGAGCTGCAGATCCTGTTAATCACCCAGAGACACAATCCAGGTGGCAGAAGGGAAACACCTGAAACATGGAGGACAGGAGGCCTGAGGACCAGGGTGGAGAAACACTGAGCTAGCTGCAGCTAGCAGCGGCGGCTAACAGATAGCCACGCAGCTAACAGCTAGCTGTGCCATCAGCAGGATGCGATCTGAGGCGGAGATATGTTTGGGTTAAACACCCAGAGGGACCGGCCTCTGTGGTTCTGCTCTCTAACTCCAACATGATTACCGCTAATTACCCGCCGCTTTGCTCCCATCCATCCAAAGGAAGACTCTAATTACTCTATTTACACTGCAGTTCCTCTAAGTAAAAACGCTGCATGTTTTCCTCGGTGTCCTGCTACTTTGACTGGAAACAGATGAAATGTGAAGCAGCTGAGAGCAAACGGTGGTTTACAGGATCCTCACAAACAGGCAGCGTTTTAACCAACACCTCCACCACATTGTTTAAAAAATAACAATGTACTCACGGGATTATTATTATTATTATTAATTTTACTGTTATCTTAGTGTTGTATGGGGGCAGAACTATGACCTGTCAGCCAATCAAATTGCTTCAAACCACCACTTCCTGTTAAGTAGTTCTCATGTGACGTCACACTTCCATAAACTTTGTGACTGGCAGCCATCTTGGTAGGCAGTTACTATGACAACAATAAACCAGCTTACACCTAGCTCTTGCTTTGTTCCTGTTTAACTTATGAACAATCAGTACTGCAGTACTCTAGCCTCTGTTAATTAATTATCAGTGACATTTACTGCAGAACTAGCTTAGCTAACTCTCCTCCTCGTGCGGGTTGATCCTGACAGCAGCCATTTTGTTGACAGATATTTCTCTTTCACATTGGTGAAGAGCGTTCGTATATTTGTTCCTCTGCGCTTTGGTTTGCCTACCAAGATGGCGCTGGTCAGTTCTGCATCGACTTCTAGGAACTTTGTATCAAACTTGGCGCCAGGAGGTTCATCTGTGGGCTGAGCTGCTTTTAACAACATATTAAAGTATAAAGTTATTAAAATGAGACGATATCAATTAGAAATCATGTCAAAGGAAAAATATTGGTGCGTTGTTTGTAATCTCTGTTTTCCATAAACAAACAAATAGCTTTCTAAAATCTCCAATTTGATCTGAAGTTTTTAAAATAATTTTTAGTGACATTAAACTGTTTTTGTGTGGATTAAAGAACAAAACTAATACATATGTTAGTTTTCCCATGTATTTGGCTGTGCTTGGACTAGGCCAGCGAGCGTCTGCTGACCGGATCTGCTGGTCGTTCACATCCAGCTGTTGTTTCAACTGGAAGCTTGAAAGTGAGACTGAATCATCAGATTTGTACTGAAATGTCATTTTTCGGTCTAATCTGTGATTTCATGGAGAAGTCTGTCACATGATCAGGTTTCACTTTGATCTGTTAAATGATCTTATTTTTCTGCATCTTTCTGATCTCTGAAACTAAAAGTGTTTCTGTTCAGTAACATGAGGATTAATTAATAATTATGCTCAGGTTCTGCGGTTCAGTATCTTTAATATCTGATCTGTTAAAGTTTCATTGGTTTCTGCGGCTCTATAGAGCTGCGTGTCGCTGCGTCCGTCGCATTTATCAACGCAAGAAAAGAATCATTCAGTCCAAACATCCCATAATAATCATCTACTGTAGCTCACTGTGCTCATCGTGAAGCTCTTTGTTTTTGTTAAACAAACTGGTTCTTCTATTATGTCTTTTCACAATAAGAGCATTTATAGATCAGCACCACTCTGAGAGCATTACAGTCACTTAGAAAATAGAATTAAAAGATATAACATTTTTTTTGTGAAGAATAAAAAACAAATGTATCAAAAAAGTGTGAAATATATTTAAAGCGCTATATAAGCTTAAGTTTTTTTTTTATTGCAATATCTTTCAAATATTTAACACTAAATACTCACCGCCCTCCTGTCCTCCATGTTTCAGGTGTTTCCCTTCTGCCACCTGGATTGTGTCTCTGGGTGATTAACAGGATCTGCAGCTCCTGATGGTCCTGCAGTCATTTGAATCAGCTGTTCTGGAATAAAGGCTCACCTAAAACACGCAGTAATAATTTAATTAGATAATATTTTTTAATATTTTATATTTAATTAGATAAATTAAAGTGAAAAGTATGAACACATTATTATTAATCAATTGAATTGTGACATCCAATTTAAGATTATTTAAACAAAATACAAATAATCTCAATACAATAAAAATATAAAAAATACTTTTTAAACCTTTGAAAAAATGCTGATAAAAATATTAGAGTCAACAAGTTTTTATCTATTTATTTTTGAAGAAAAGTTAATTATTTTAATAACTTGGTTGTTTGTGAGGCTCAGGGTCAAAACGGGAACAGACAGCAGAAAATATTTATTAAATGTATTTTAAAATATAAAGGTAACTTTTTAAACTTTTTATAGTAGTTTACTTATTTTGCACAGTTCTCTTTTTCTTCATTCTTTGTGTTGAAAGTTAAAAATCTGCTTTCTATAAAACAATAAAGCAACAAGAGTTAAACAGGTTTGATGTGAATCTGAAAATGAGAAGAGCGCCCTCTGCTGGCAGAAGCATATATTCTGAGGGATTTTTCTAATTCACTTTTCTGATTAAATTAACAAAGATAAACACATTGTGAATCATAAAATCTTTAACATATTTTATATGTGTAGTAAAAAAAAAACATAACTTCACCAGAGCTGCATTTTCACCTTTCAGAGTCAAAATCCTCTGGCTTTGTTCAGATATTATAAGGATTTATTAAAGGAGGGAAGAAGTTTTAAAACTAAACAACGAGGGTTGATTATAGCGAAAATGTACCCTTAAATTAAATCCTGTAAAATGAAACGTGTTAGCAGCCAGCAGCCAGCAGGGGGCGGTACTGATCTACAGGAGAAACTTTGGCTTCCGTCTGAGATCTGACTGATTCAAAC
>NW_006800558.1:149494-163032 GCF_000485575.1 Poecilia formosa | reverse complement strand
AGAGAGAGAGAGAGAGAGAGAGAGAGAGAGAGAGAGAGAGAGAGAGAGAGAGACCACCCGCGGAGGGTGAGAAGGGGATTATTATTTTTTTTTAAATCATGTGAAGCATAATTACTCTGACTGACTTTCACTGACACAGACTCTATAAGAAAGTTCTTGATTTGTCTTCAGTCTGGTTAATATTCATCATAAGGAGAAAGCAGGAGCCGCTGATCTTCAGGTTTTCCTTCCTTTGACTCAAACGTTGCGTTGACAACCAGATAAAGAACAAGTTTTACATTTACTGTGTTGGCAGCTCGTTACTAAATATGAATCAGTGCTAAAGAAAACGCGGCTTGACAGAAAATATAATTTTATCTCCAGCAAGTTGAGTTGTGAAAATTCAAACATTTAAATTTCTAAAGTTAAAATCTATTTTTTTATGTTAGTCGATTTTCTAGCATTTACTTTTTATGAGCCAGATGGAAGAAAATTAAAAATTCACATTGTTATTGTATCTTACCTTGTGCTAGTTTCTTGTTGAACTTGGCTAGTTGTTATTCTTTAGTCTATATTTAGTCGTTAGTCTGTATTATCTTATCCTAGCTTGGCATAATTTATTTAAGCATGGTTTAGTTTGCTTTACCTTATTGTACTTTACCTTATCTTGGCTTGGTGTAACTTATTTTATCTTCTTTTATTTTAGCGCCGCTTATTTTAGCTTGGTTTGGCTTAGCTTAGCCTATCCTAGCTTAGCTGAACTGAATGTAGCTTAGTTTAGTTTATCTTAGCATGAAGCCAGAAACAATGAATAAAAACAGACTATTTTTCAAATGTCTCTAAATGATTTTAAGAAAACCACAGAAATATTCTGTTAGCTTAAACTTTAGCGCACAGCAGGCAATGAAAAGAACGATTTGTCTCTTATCCTGTTTCTTTTAAAAGGAGATCTTTTTTTACTGGAACTTGATACCTTAAATTAAATATGAAAACTTCTTGGGCATAAACAATGTGTTGCCTTCACTTTGCTTTCCCTCCAGATCAGTGAACAGATGTGCAGAATCTTTGAAATCCTTCCTGGGATTTAGTTTTGAAAGATGAACACAAACTGTTTGCTGTTTGCCCTGCAGCGCCGCCGTCGAGTCGGATCCAGAATAAAACCCCAGCTGGTGAAGCTTTGGAGAGCTGAGAGGAGAGGAGCCGACTGAGCGCGCTCAGCAGCAGATGGTGACACTGCAGCAGCACTTCTCCAGGTACTACAGCATGCTAACACAGCATGCTAACGCAGCATGCTAACGCAGCATGCTAACACAGCATGCTAACGCAACATGCTAACGCAGCATGCTAACGCAGCATGCTAACGCAGCATGCTAACGCAGCATGCTAACGCAACATGCTAACACAGCATGCTAACGCAGCATGCTAACACAACATGCTAACGGAGCATGCTAACGCAGCATGCTAACGCAGCATGCTAACGCAGCATGCTAACGCAGCATGCTAATGCAGCATGCTAACGTAACATGCTAACGCAACATGCTAACACAGCATGCTAATGTAACATGCTAACACAAGTTCATAGCACACCATGCTAACACAGGATGCTAACACTTAATATATGCGTTTTATGCTTATACATTCTTAATTTATGCGTTGGTATTGAATAAAATCCTGAAATTTACATTAACTGAAGGAATTTTAAGGGATCTGATTAGCAAAGATAAAAAGTGTAAAATAGGTGAAAATGTTGATCACACGTCAGAGAAAATGTGTTTATTTGGTAAATAAAAACTCAGTTATTAATTGAATAGTAATGGGCTCCGGCCCTGTCTTTGTTTCTGTTGCAGTAGGGAAATGGGTTAGAGCGCCACTGCAAGGGAACTGGACATTCATTCATTCATTCATTTATTCATTCATTCATTTATTCCTGCTCCTGAAGAGTGAATCACGCTGAGCAAAGCCTGAAGATAAATGTCGCAGACCTGGAATAATGAAATTAGGACAAAACAGAGAGATCTCAGCTGGAGAGGCAGGTGGCGCTCTACTAGTCTCCAGGCCATCAGTTCTGTTCTGTAGTATCAATAAATCCTTATACACACTGTAACTGACAGCAACATGTGGGGGAGGGGCGGCGTTTCATTACAGCTTACAGGTTTTAGAATCAAAATAAAGTTTAAATTTTAGTGGTTTTAAAACAAAGACTTTATCATATAAATATTTCCACTGGAGGATAATTTAGCTCTTGTCGGCACACTTGTACTAATTTGCTAACATGCTAATAGCAAAGCTATTTTATGTTGAACTTTGCTCATTTGCTAACTGTGAAAATGTTTAGTGCACTTAGCTTCCCCCAATTAATTCAAAAGTGCAAAATGTTTTTGTTTGTTTTGAAAACTTTCAGTTGAATGAAGTTTGACATGTAGGTTGAATTTCTGGTTATCAACTGTTAAGAATCCTTCATGCAGTCAGATGTTTATGTTCATGCTCTTATTTTGACGTCTGTTTATGCAGCAGTTCTGTTTCCTCTTCGCTTTTTTCCCCTCAATAAAGAAACAAACAGGGACCAAATAAAACACAGTAAACATAAATACAATATCTAAAGGAATGATGGAAGATGTCAATTATTATGTCATAATGAAGTTGGTGCTCGAGGGTTTTAGTCTTTCGAGGGCAGATAGAACTTGAATTGATGCTAGCGTTAGCATTAGTTAATGCTAAAGCCAGAGCTTTAGCATTAACCAGAGCTTTAGCATTAGTTGTTGTAGCATTTTAGCGTTACTGTAGCTAATGTTAAGGTACTAACTACTAGTTAGTTCCTGTAGCTAACCAGTGCTTTGGGTTAGCCCCCAATTTAGTGCTGCCACTGAGTTTTAGCTTTGTTTTTCTGCAGTTATGCTCATGTGGGAACTTCTTTATTGTTCCTAAAGTCAACATGGGTAATAACATGTTTCTGAAAGAGTTAATTAAATAGTTTTTATGGTGTTTTCTCTCTGGAGTTTAAACTTTGTTGGTTGGAAACAAAATGCTCCCAGTGGGAATCGAACCTTCAGCTCCTGGCTGTTTGTGGCCTTTGAGCAACATGTGATGGCGTCTACTGCAGCGCTGCTGCGTGAACAGAGTTCAGCTTTTCCTTCTCCGCCGTTTGATGAGGTTTGTTTCCGGTCAGCGGTGCGTCTCAGTCTGGTTTAATTGCTGCTCCGCTCGCATCCAAACGTGGAGAAAAGCTGCTTCAAGCCGCAGAGTGAAATGTCAGTGGCAGTGACATTTAGAGGAAACGGTCAGTGCTGCTGATGCGAGCTGGAAACCCGAGGTGAGTCACACAGCGGCTGGAGGAAAACACTGAGATCACCAGCAGGGCTCAGGCTGCCAAAGCAGCAACAGTTTCTAATCACTCAGGAGTGAAATGAAAAGAAGAAGCAGATTTCAGATTTACAATAAAGTCCAAAATAAACGCTGCTTCACATGGATCAGACTGCTTTTATGATCTAATAATTATCATTTGAAGCCATTGTTTACGCCCAGATTTCCTGTCTGGCTTCCTCTGCTGCTGAATTATGACAGATCAGTGACAGAAAGGTTAAAAGCTATCAGATATGATTAGGTTCAGAGGCTCAGGTCGGATCTTTTTGACGGTGAAAAGATCAGAATCAGACTGACGTGAAAACGTCTGATTGTTTGGGATTTTCCTGCTGGTGAGCATCACATTTATGTTAGTGCAGGGTGTCCAAACTTTCTGCTCCTGGCACCAAAACCGGCAGATTTGAACTGATGGCAGGTCTCAAAACTCATTTAATTAAAAATGGAAAAATGAATTTATTTTGATTTAACAAGAATTATGAAATCTGTGAATCATTAATGATAAAAAAACATAAAACAGGCTTCAGACTGCTGGATTATTTATAGGAAAACAGGAAATGTACATGTTTTTGGGTCGTGTTTTTTCTACCATTGTTGACTTGGGGTCAGGGGCCGAACAAAATCATTTCAAGGGCCCCCAAATGGACCCCAGACCGCAGTTTGGACACACTGCCTTAGTCTGTCTGGGTTTCTGGTTCGTTAAAAACATTTCTGTCTAAACAAATCCTACCGGTGGTTTATTTACAGCCGTGTAGGTGCGAAGATGTTCTGAGGTTAATTTATTGCCATGGCGAAGTTGTGGATGTTATGAAGTCATGAGGTGTGAAGATGTTCTGCTAAACGGGATCAGCTTCCTGTTCTCTCAGGAATTATCTAATTATCAGACAGATTTCTGCGTCCGGTGGCCGAAAACGTCACACGGTTCTCCTCAATGTCTGACTCCTCAGAAACCGTCGCGCATCTTTAGCTTCTGTAGCTTCATTAGCTTCTCTAGCATCTTTAGCTTCTGTAGCTTCATTAGCTTCTGTAACTTCTCTAGCATCTTTAGCTTCTGTAGCTTCTCTAGCATCCTTAGTTTCTGTAGCTTCTCTAGCATCTTTCGCTTTTGTAGCTTCTCTAGCATCTTTAGCTTCTGTAGCTTCATTAGCTTCTCTAACATCTTTAGCTTCTGTAGCTTCATTAGCTTCTGTAACTTCTCTAGCATCTTTAGCTTCTGTAGCTTCATTAGCTTATCTAGCATCTTTAGCTTCTCTTGCATCTTTAGCTTCTGTAGCTTCATTAACTTCTCTAGCATCTTTAGCTTCTCTAGCATCTTTAGCTTCTGTAGCATTTTCATCTAGGTATTAGCTCAGTTAACACATATTGTGGTATTTCTTTCTGCGTTTTGACTAAACAAAACAGAAAAGCACATAAACTGTAACATAAATGCATAAAACATTTTGTTTGAAAACAAAAAAAAAATCAACTTTAATAACAAAATCTAGTTTTTTCTGCAACATTTGGTTCCCTTGAGCTATTTCCAGGTGTAATAACTTTAATGGTTAAAATGTAAATCCAGTGATTAACTTGGTCTACTTTAATTCCTGTTTATTAAATTTAATTTCCTGCCAACACAAAGTCAAGTTTTATTTTTCACTGGTTTCAATCTGCAGAAGCTTTGATTAGCTCTGCATGTCTGACTCGCCTCCTGCTGGACATCCCTGGTGAACTTCCACTGGTTGGCCAGTAGGAGGCGGTGCGCCGAGCACCACAGAGTCTTAATGCATTCAGTTTGACGAGCTGATTCCCCCGCGACTGTAGTGAAAAAATTCATAATTCACCTGATGACGTTTATAATTACTGTAATAAACCCACTGTAATCTGTGTGTGTGTGTGTGTGTGTGTGTGTTTCCGCAGCATGGAGCAGACGGTGCGGTCCCTGCTCCAGAACCAGGACTCTCTGGACGGACCCAAAGTGGATCCTCTGGACCTGATGAAGGCCTACAAGGTTCAGCTGCTAAATAATTTTATTTTAATTCTGGAACATTTTAATTATAAAGACCGGAGAGAAAGATGAAAGCTGATGATGAATCCAACCTGCCAGGCTTTGATGTTGCTCATTAGTAATGTGGGCGGGGCCAATATGTGCATATCTTTAAAACTAACAAACACCAAACAAGCCAACGAGCCGCATCGTTAGTGGATCTGAGGTTTGTCTCCATCGTTCCTGTTTTCTGTGATAAACTGCAGAATCTGAATGTCAGGAAGAAAACATGAACTTTAAGGTGATTTCAACAAAAAACTCCTGAAAGGGACAGTTCAGCTCTGTAGAAAAGGGGTGCTGTGGAGTAGTCATGAGCAGTTAGTGTCTTCCAGCCAGAGAGGAATAAATCTCATCTCTGTGGAGTTTTTATGCATGTTATTATAGATGAACCAATTAGAGATTTTGTGGCTAATTTTCAGTCACAACTTTTGTAAAATCTGTTGATTCTAAACAAATTAGATTTCTCTTTCAGTTCTACAGATACCAACAAAATACATTATTTTTGAAAAAAAAAAAGTTACCAGAAAGATATTTACAGTGAAATAAACAAGTTATTTTCTTTAAAACAGCCTTTATGTGACAGAGCTGCAACTCTGACAATCTAAAAACATTGAAGTCTAAATGTTTACGCCAGGCCTGGAGGTGATGTCACACTGTGTGAGAGCTCAAACAGCTCTGCACTTACACAGAATCAGCTGTTTCAAAATAAAGACAAACCAGTTTTTACAAAGTTCTTGAATCATCTAATGGTGGCCGTTAGCATGATTAGCATCCCTAGCTGTAAGCATCAGTCTCTGTGTGTTTCCTTTTGAGCTAGTGGCTCTTTTATGAACCTTTCTTTACATGGGTGGATGGGGAGCTTGGGGGATCTTTGGTCAGGATGAGGGGAACATTGTTGCCAATTTAGCGAATTTGACGCAACATTTAGCGACTTTTCAAAACATAAGCTAACAATTTTGAGAAAATCCAACTAGCGACAAATTAGCAACATTTTTCAAAAATACAACAAATCCAGCGACTTTTCTTCAGAATGGCAGCTAGCGTTGCATCCTTTGCCTTTTCTCTGCTTCCTGCGCAGGACAAGCTGCTGGAGGAGATGTGGAAGCAGCAGGACAGTCTGGACGGCCCCGCTGCCATCGCCGCCGAGGCGCCGCCATCCCTGCAGGCCGCCGCCACCGCCGACAATCCTCTGCTGGAACGCCTTCGAGCGCTGGAGGTAAGCCGGGTTTGAATGACCTTTAGTCTTTCACAGACTGATGGGCAGCTCATTTCTGATCATTTTCTCTGGGTGTACTTAGTTAGAGGGTGCACTTTCTTTTTCTCATGGCAGTAAAACAATAAATTGTGAATAATGAAGTAAGTGAGAGATGTAGGGTTTGATCAGACGATCTGGTCGTCCAGCCTGAAGGTTTCCTCAGGATTAGCCGGTTTATTAATCTGAACGTTGGAGTAAAGCGGTTCTTCTTCTTCGTCTGTTTTATTTCCTGCTGCCTGTGGCCGCCTCCAGATTTATGGGGGTAATCATTTTTGGAGAAAAGTCGCCTCCAGACTCTTTGAAACGGTTTCTGCCCCAGTCCGGGAAATTGAATTTCACCTTCTGCCGGATTGTCACGGAGTTTGATCCCTGAAATTTACAGCATCACCAGTTAGGAGAAACATTTCTGCTGAGATGAATCCAGGGAACGCTGCTGCAGGCCAGAGCTTGGCTTTCAGACCATCTGCTGATTTAGCTTTTATTTCCTCGCTCAGCGTCGTTTTGGACTGGGTGGCCTGTATTTACTGGTTTAGGTTTTATTTTAGGAGCGTTGGGTGGACTGGATTATCTGGACTTTTTCTGCTAACGGTTCTGATTCGTCTCTGCAGGCGGAGAACTCGGCGCTGTCCGTGGAAAACGACAACCAGAGGAAGCAGTACGAACGCTGCTTGGACGAGGTCAGTGATTTGGTGTTCGGGGTCAGAGGTCACTATGAGAACCAGGCTGACTTTTACAGTGTGACATAAACCATGAAAACGGGAACAGTTTAATCCAACTCCAGTCTGCCTAGTCAAAGTCCGGTCTGGTTGGTGAGGTGTGGATGCTGGTCGACCTCTGACCTCTGGTCCTCCAAACCTCGGTCTGGGTTCGGTTGAAATTAACTCTGGTTCAGTTTGAATGTGAACGCCAAGTGGGCCGGAGACCTCTCCAAAAACAGGAAGTGGACTACAGTGCAGGGCATTCTGGGTAAATCCAACCAAATCTAACATGTTAGCCTAGCACTAGCATAGTGTCAGAGCCACACTAAGAACTTTGTTTATAATTATGAGGATAAAGTCATAATTTACCTCAAGAAAGTCACAAAAGTAAGAGTAAATAGTTATTTTAATGAGATAAAAGCTTGGACAGAGTCAGTTGAAGGTGTCGCCGCCCTGCAGGCCTGTCGCTTTGTGAAATGCTGCCTGTGTGAATTTTCCAAACTGAACAGAAATCTGAGATAATTTCTGTAGAATCAGACATGAGAGGAAATCCTGCTGGATCAGACATTCTCTCTGCTTTCGCTCTGGAAATATTAATGAACTGATTTTAATTAGAGCAAGAGGAAAACACTATGCAGGGTTCAGAGAATTTTTTTTTTAGACGTGGTGCTGAGGGTAAAGTTTGGAGTCACTGGAGGCAGCCGCTGCTTGTTTACCTCCAGGTCGACGCTGTGATGCAACATCCTGTCAGTTTGAGCTCACCGCTCCTCATTATTTCTGTTTTCCAAGCCGAGCTGCAGCTCAGATCTGCGCTAACCTCCCTGTGCTCCCCCAGGTGGCCAACCAGGTGGTGCAGGCGCTGCTCACGCAAAAGGTTGGTTCCTGCCGCACTCAGAGGAAAGAGCCCAAACACTTTGAGTCAGCTGGGCTGAAACTGATGGTAGAGACGCAGAAACCTCCATGAACAGAGCTTAGCTTAGCTTAGCATAGAGTAACGTAGCTTAGTATAGCTTTGCTTATCTTAGCATAGCTTTTTACAGATTAAACATTTTAGAGGCTAGTTTTGATGTGGTGAAAACTAAGTGGTGAATTTTGTGTTTGTTGTGTCTTCAGGACCTGAAGGAGGAGTGTGTGAAGCTGCGGACCCGCGTGTTCGACCTGGAGCAGCAGAACCGGATCCTGAGCGTTCTGTTTCAGCAACGGGTCAGAACCTCCACTGCTCCCGTCTCGCAGGTAGGAAATCACCGTGTTTGGATTTTACTCCCACATTTCTCCAGGTTATGCTGGCAGCTTAGTTTTGTTAAAACACATTTTTCAAATATAAACTAGAAAAATTAGCATTTTCCTGGGAAGATCCAGTGTGAAAGAATTTGAATCTTTTTGGTAAAATTTGCTGAATTATTTGAAATGAACTATACAGTCATACATTGATGAATCTGAACAGGAAGAACGATGATTTTAGCTCATTTAGAGCTACGAGAGCAGCGTACATACAATTAGCTAACATCTTTAGTGATATGCTAGTGGTTCCTGCCATGTTTTGTAACATTAAATCCCTCCATCTACTGTGATAACAGCGATGTATGAGATCAAATCACATAAAAAGCTAACGTCAGCTGAAACTGTCAGTAGCATGACGGCATCCAGTAGGTTTTTAAAGAAAACGCTAATTTTAGCTAAAATGCTACTGCTAGCCCTCATGCTATCACAAACATGTTGACTAACATTGATTTAGTAAATCCAGTAGCTTTTTATCAAATGAAGTTAAAATACCAACCTTAGCTAAAATAGTGCCCTGATACTATCACTAGCATGTTGACCAGGTACATCAATTAGTGTAATATGCTAATAGCGGTGTATCAACTATAACTACATGAAAAGCTAATTTTTGGTATAAATTCTAACATTAGCTGGAGGGCTGTCACTGGGATGTTGACAATGTTCTCCATGGAGTATCGGAGCTCGAGGTTTCAAGCTAGAAGTCTCTAAGATGCTAATATAAACAGGTTGGCTAAAGCTAGCATGTTGGCTAACATTAATTCATTACTTTTAGCTCAAAATAAGCTAAGAAGCTAATGATGCTGTTTAGCACTTCTCAATTTGAACAAGAGAGGAAGAAAGAGGAGAAATGAAAGGAGGATGGATGGATGGAGGATGGAGGATGGGTGGATGGATGGAGGGGGATTGAGGGGGATGGATGGATGGAGGATGGATGGAGGATGGATGGAGGATGGATGGATGGAGGATGGATGGATGGATGGATGAATGGATGGATGGAGGATGGATGGATGGATGGATGGATGGATGGATGGAGGATGGATGGATGGAGCGTTTTCTCTCCACCTGTTCTCTCAGTCCTCTGCCTTCCTGGTTGTTCCGACTCTCCTTCTCTCCGGCTCTGGATCAGTCTCTGCTGCCTCCATGTTGGATAGGCCCGTTAGAACGCAGCAGATAACGGAGAGAGAATTATGGATGAACCAGTGAAATGGAAAATGTGTTTCTGACTGGAGATACGCTTGTTAGCTTCCCTAATCACTCTGACAGCGCCTGTTCCCGAAAGGCTGGCTGACTCCGAGTGAGAGCGGAGCGACTCGCCGGGAAGGAAAGACGACTCCAGAGCTGCTGTCTTTGTTCGGCCTGCTTGTTTGCCGTCTTTGGCTTTTTGTTTAAAGATTGTGCGGAGAAGCTGAGGGAGACGAAGAGAACAAACACAGCTGCTCCACTCTGCTTCTCCTCCCAGCAGAAAGGGATCCGTAGAAATGTTGTTGTAGAAGCTTCACGCTGAGCTCTCTGGTGTGAAATCCTGGCAGAAAACCCAGGCTGCTGATGGATCTTTTTCTCAAGTAGACTTTTCCTTCCACTAAACTTCCCATTGGTAAGCTTTAAACTGACCTTGTGGACTCACTGCTGGACATCCGTCAGGTCAGACCGGGGGTTCCCAAAGTGGGGGTCGGGGACCCGAGGCAGCCCCTCTGGAGTTATTCTACTAAATAATGACAACTGGCTGAACTGCTCTGCAGGGAGGGAATATTTATACAGTTTCATGTTAGATATCTGTTTCATAGAAATCTGTTTTCAGTCAAAAACAAAAACATGTTTTATTGCTCCAGGTTGCTTAGTAAAAGCAGTCTGAGGGTGTGAATATTTTTTATAGGCACTGGATGTTAGGAGTTAAGAGGAAGAGCAGCTTTAGGAGCAAACGTGTCCTTCCTCCTCCTCCTCCTCTTCCTCTAAAGACTCTGTGAAGTTGGGGTGAACAGGGCCGGATCTAGAAGGATGTGGCCTTGGGCTGGTCCACCCAGGTGTTTGGCAGCTGAATGGTTGCCATGGAGATTGAAGGATTTCTCAAACCTGAAAATCAAAAATCAAATCAAATTTTATTATTTTATCATTATAGCACATTCCAGCAGCAAGGCATTTCAAAGTGCTTTACATCATTAAACAGTCATGCGACATTGAATCAACAACCTGAAACATTACATTTCCTGCCGAGTCGAAGTTCTTGAAATCGGCAGGAAAAAACACAAAAACAGGGAGGAGGACTCCAAACCCGTTTTCTCCGTCGCGCTTGAACCCGGATTGGGATTCAAATCCCAAATGTTGTTTAAGTTCCATAAGCAGCTTTTAGTCTGGATTTAAAGGCTCTCAGTGTTTCAGCTGTTTTACGGTTTTCTGGAAGTTTGTTCTATGTGGTGCATAGAAACTCAATGCTGCTTCTCTTCGTTTGGTTCTGGTTCTGGATGCAGAGCAGAACCAGAACCAGAACCTGAGGGTCTGGAAGGTTGGTACAACAATAACAGATCTTTAATGTATTGTGTTGCTAAACCGTTCAGTGATTTATAAACTAACAACAGGAATTTACAGTCTGTTCTCTGAGCTACAGCTGTAGGACTGTAGATCTGGTGTTATGTCTCCGTCTTCCTGGTTTTAGTCAGAACAGCAGCAGCAGCTTCTGGATCAGCTGCAGCTGGAGGATCGATTTGGTGGTCAGACCTGTGAAGACGCTGCTGCAGGAATCAATGCGACTGAAGATAAACGCATGGATGAGTTTCTCTGATCTGAGACATCAGTCCTCTGATCCTGGAGATTCTTCAGGTGATAGAAGGCCGACTTTGTGACTGTCTTAATGTGGCTCTGAAGGTTCAGGTCAGAGGTCAGAGGTCATCACTGCTCCCACGTTTCGTGCTGATCGCTGGTTTTAGTTGTAATAACTGAAGCTATGCATTAACTCTAGATCTATGACTCTAGATCTATTACTCTAGATCTAGAGTTATAGATCTATAACTCTAGATCTATAACTCTAGATCTGTAACTAGATCTGTAACTCTAGATCTATAACTCTAGTTCTAGAGTTATAGATCTGTAACTCCAGAACTATAACTCTAGATCTGTAGTTCTAGTTCGCTCCTCTTTAGGTCCAAAGATAATAACTTCAGTTTTGTTTCTGTTCAGCTGGACAAAGTTTTGTCTCATCCTTACATTTATCTGTTCAGTGACTGGATGGGGTCAAAGGTCACCTGGTGACATCATGATGTAGAGCTGTGTATCATAGTTATGGTAGCTAATATTATTTCCTGTTATAACCTGAGCCAGTGGGAGCATGTAGATATTGAATAGGAGGGTCCTAGGATTGAACCTTGGGGTTCCCCACGTGACCTTTGACCTCTCTGATGAGAAGTTTCTGATTGAAACAAAGAAATCCCTGTTCTTTATGTAAGATTCAAACCAGCTGAGTTCTGGACCGGAGAGTCTGACCCGACTCTCCAGTCGATTCAGTAAAATGTCGTGGTCAACACTGAGGTCCAACAGAATCAGAACCAGAACCAGTGCTGTGGTTCTCCCACAGTCCGTATTCATATGGATGTCATTGAACACTTTGACTAGGCCAGTCTCCGTGCTGTGGTAACCATGGAAACCAGACTGAAAGGAGTCAAAGCGGCTGGTTATCGTTAGGAAGTTATTTAACTGTTGAAGCTTTTTCAATAACTTTGCTGATGAATCAGAGGTCAGAGGTCAGAGGTCGGCCTGTAGTTCTGCAGTAGTGATTTTATCAGTGGTTTGATTGCTGCTGATGAGAGTGATGAGTTTACTGAAAGAATCAAAGCAAAACTCCGTGATGGAGAGATTGAGAGTGGATTTTAAATGATGCCGGCCCTTTAAATACAACTCGCCTGATGTTTTATATGGAGTGAAATGTTTGCAATATTTTATTGAGTTTAATGAAAATATTCATGTGGATAAATAAGAGAAGCTCAGTCTGTAGCTTATGTCCAGTAAATCTGGACTAAATGATGGCGGCCATTAGCAGACAGACATCACCCAGCAGGTTCCCAGGTAAACCATCAGCTGTTTAAATCTGTTCTTAATGCTCCTTAATGCTGCTGAGCCGGAGCCGCTGCTCATTTACACATTAAGAGAAAACACTGCGCTTCCTTCCTGGGGAATATTTCAAAAGCTTTTACTGAAAACTGGGAGATGAAGCAAAACCTCAAACAGAGATTCGTTAAAAGCCGAATGAAACCGGCGGTAATAACAGCCTGATGTTCCCTTCTAACAGTGATTAATAAGAATAACTGCAGCACATCGAATGATGAAGATGGTTCTCTGCTGCAGGCTGAAAACGTGAAATCCAGCCGGTAAAACGGCTCAGCTGCTCTGACTTTCAGCTCCGACTGAAGGTTTCCTTAAACTGTTTGGCTTTTGTCAAATCTCCGATAGCGTCGCTGCACCGACTGTAATTAGTTCCCAGATTAATCTGCGGCGGCGCGGCATAAAGCCAAGTAGTCAAATAATAGGTGAATATCAGCGAAAGCACTGAATGGCTGCAGTCCCCAGATCCCCCATGCAATTATTTCCTATTCACATTAATTATTGCTAACAGATGACTCTAATGACTTTGAGAGGAAGCTGACCATGACAGCTTTCCAAACGATCAATGCTGCTTCAAATGGGGTCACAACACTTGACTTGGAAACGCTGCATGTTTAACAGACCTGTGGACCAGGTGCCAGCAGACACTCCGCTTCCTGGTATACACAAAACATGAGACAGAAAATCCATTTAAATCCATAAAAATTACTTTTTTCCTAATGATTTCACCTTTTGCTAAAAACCATGGTGGTGTAGCATGTTAGCATTAGCTTGTGCTAAAAACCATGGTGGTGTAGCATGTTAGCATTAGCTTGTGCTAAAAACCATGGTGGTGTAGCATGTCAGCATTAGCTTG
>NW_006800558.1:139820-149350 GCF_000485575.1 Poecilia formosa | reverse complement strand
TAGCATTAGCTTGTGCTAAATACCATGGTGGTGTAGCATGTTAGCATTAGCTTGTGCTAAATACCATGGTGGTGTAGCATGTTAGCATTAGCTTGTGCTAAATACCATGGTGGTGTAGCGCTTTAGCGTTAGCAGAATTAAAGTTTATGATTATTGCTTTAGGATTAGTGCAGCTAACGTTTTACTTAGCCCACCACAGGAATTAGTGTTTAAGGTTCTGATTTCGGTAAACATCGACGGGGAACGGAGACGGACTCAGACAGGGTTTTCCAAGTCACCTGGAAACATGGAGACGGACCATCAGACTCGTATGGAGAGAACAGCTGGCTGGTTCTGGATCAGTTTGTTGTTTTGGACCGAAACAACAATCTTCATCTCGTGCTGTTCTGCAGAAAACCTCGGACTCGGTTCAGTTAGTTTCAGCTTCAACTGGACCAGATAAATCTTTACTATAAAATGTGTCTCTAATGAGCTTCCAGTGATTTGTCAGTAAATCGGATGAGTGTTTTACTGTGAGCGGTGCGTCACTTCTGTTTTTATTTTGGTTGGTTTGGATAGTCGACGGTTCTGAGTCTCCCTGTGATTCCCAGTGGTTGATCACTTATAAAATCTTTTCCAGGAGGTCCAAAGAAACGGAAAAGCCAGAAGTATTGCTGCAGGAAGATGGCCCAGCCTACTGAGCCTGACCTGCCCACGAAGCAGCGGCAGCGGCAGTGAGCTGTCTCTGTCCAGTGCTTGCAGTGAATACTCCAGTGGTTCCCATACCTGGGCAGATGGACGCGGCTTCTCCAAGCAGGTACGTTTCTTGTTTTGTTGGTCTTATTTTCTATCTTTAACTTGCATTGTAACGGTTGCTAATGTCTCCACAGTGTGCCTCCAGCCGGGACAAGCGTATGAGCACAGGCTCAGTATCCAGCAATCATTCAGTGTTCATTGAGCCAACAGACCTGGGATGGAAGGAGGGGCATATCCTGAAAGGCCTCAAGCATCTCCAGATGAACAAGTCCAAAGAGGCAACCTCAGCTGCAGCTGTTCCACACTGCAAAGACTGCATGACCTCAAACGAGGGCATTTACTCCTCTGGTGTCAAGTCGCGCCAACAAGGGTCTCCTGCTAAGAAAAGTTCAACAAGAAAACCTTTGACAGCCGAGCTGCAGGCGTCCATCCTGGACTCTGATGATCCAGATGAATCTGGCAAACAATCAACAAAAAAACGTCTTCATTTGGACTCATTGGAGGTTTCTGCAGATGATAACAAAGTTTCTCATGAAGACTCGATTCTTCCAGCTAGCTCCGGTCTCTTCCCCTCACCCGACTCTGACAACTTCCCGTTTTTAGAGGCCCCCACCGTTAAACCTGGTGTGAGTCCAACAGATAGCCTCACAAAGTCTGGGGGATTCAACAGAAACTCATTAGATAGACACATATCAGGAGTGAAGCTCAGCGACAGGAATAATAACCAAGAACAGGCCAGTGACCGTAAATCCAGGCTGGACTTCAGCCAAAGACAGCAAGGCAGACTTCCTATGAAGCAAACAGAAGCAGAGATAAATGAGGCGAGTTCCTCAGCTCAGCATTCTGCAACCAGAGCTCTGAGCTGCATGAATGAAGCCAGACAGCGAAGCGCTTCAATGGAAGTGCCCCACTGCAGAGACCAGGCAAACCCAGCCGGTCGGGACAGCAGGGACTGGACCAGCTCAGAATCTCCACAGAGGAAACCAAAACCTCAGTTTTGTGACTCAGCAAGAAAAGCTTTCATTCTGAGAAGCAAGAGTGCAGATGGAGGCCAAGATCAGCTTAAACACACCCATTCTCCTCTACATCAGAAGCTCATCAAGGGTCAAAGACCGAAAGGACAGGCAACCTCTCCAGGACACAGTGTGCCCAGCAAACGGTCCAACCCTCACGGTTCCAGCAAGTGCACATTATCTAAAACTGACAAAGATCAAGATGTTTCAACACCAGTCGGCTCCAAGTGTCTTGAGAGTATGCAACATCTGTCTCCGCTCGCATCTCCTGTGAAACAGTCAAAGATCCTTAAGTCACCAGGCATCAAGGACAGCCTGAAGAGTCCAACAAAACCATCAACTAGAGTCTCAAGCAATGACTGTGCTGAAGAGAGCATCTATGACAACCTGCCCTGTTCACCGAGGAAACAGAGACGCCAAGAGGACCAGGGAGATGCGTTCAGATCAGAGCGAAGGTCTCCGTCTCCACCGCTGCCACCAGGCCAAATTACTTCTCTTCTCCTTAAAGCCGGCTCCGACAGCACAACCAAAGACAAAAAACTGGCAACTCAGCCTCAAAGCTTAACCACTGGCAAGCCATCAACAGCTACTGACTTCAGTTCTGTTTTAGAGACTCAGCAGTCCAATACCATAAAAGATAATCAACTTGCTGACCTGCAAATGAGAGATGTCTCCCTCAAAACCTTCCTTACCGATGGGTCAAAGATTCCTCACCTCCCCGTTCAAGAATCACAATCCTCAGACTCAGTTCAGCCGGACAGAATCACCGCATGCCGCAATGAGAATGGATCAACAAACCAGAACATCCTACAGAGATCCCAGCAGAGCATTAGTGAGCCAAAGCTTTCTGAAGTCCTGCCTACCGGTTTCTCTAATGTTTACTATCATGGGGTTCCCAGTAATCTCCACACATCCTCCTCAAATGCTGTGAAAAGGACACTTCCTGTGAATGCTAAGTCTCATGAAGCAATCTCTGGACAGAACACCAGTACCTTCTTGATCTTGGGGAGACAGAGTTATGACAACCCAAACAGTCTGCAGACTTTTCAAGCATTTACATGCGATCCCCAAGTGATGCATGAATTTGGTTCACAGGAGAAGTCTTGCCGGAAGATTGAGACCCGCTGCAACTCCCTGGACTCTGAGCCTCTGCAGCCTGCAGCGTCTGACGCCAGCGGGATGCTGGACTGGGGCTTTGATGAGCAAGGCTGGCTGTTTAAACGCTCCGTGTCTGTGTCGACCAGACCTCTTCTCAAACCAGTGATGGGCATGAATGGAGCTAAAGCTCGCAGTCAGAGCTTCGGTGCACGTTACATGGACAGACCGAGCTTCAACAGGTCTGGGAAGGTCCGGACGCAGATCAAAACCCATTCAGGGAGCTCACTGAACTCTCTTGGGGATGTCCTTCCTGGTAGCATGAGCTGCTCCAGTAGCTACCACTGTCCAATGAATCGATCCCTACTAAACAACTTTCTAATTGAGGAAGGACTGACAGTCCCGTCACATCTGGGTTCATCCAGTGAAAGACTTCAGAGTCTTAAGCTGCAGAGAGAGCAGGCGAGGCGCCTTCAGATCGAGCAGCAGTTTTCCAGCGCCTTTGGTGAGCCGGTCTCTGAGGAACCCGAGAGACAAAGCACCATAACCACCATCGAAGAGAAGGTGATGCTTGGCATTGAGGAGAACTTGCACAAGTCACAGGAACATGAGAAAACAAACGAAGTGAAGCAAAAGTCTGGCTCCAGCATTGCAAGTTGGTTTGGTTTCCGTAAGAGTAAACTTCCGGCTCCAAGCAACAAAAAGACGGATCCACCAAAAGCAAAGGAAGAAAAGCGGGAACAAAAGATTACATCTCTGCTGGGAGGAAAGAGTGCAAAGTCAGACAAGAAGAAAGACAGACGAAAAAGCGATGGAAAAGAATGGTAAGACACACAGACGCATCCTCTCAGCATGTCCAGACGTGTCCCCTACAGCGTCACAGACTCTTTGTGATAGTTGAGTAAATCCTCAGCTTCCTGAGTCCATATGACAGGAAACGGTTGATGAATAGTTTTTCTTTCAGCTCTGTGGGAATAAGAGAGCCCCATGATGCGGTTCGGGCCTGCATCTCAATGCCCTGTCCAGGAATGTCCCTCACTGAGATCCAAGGACATGCTAGCATCATAGCGGACCCCCAGGTAGGACTTTGAATGGTCCAACTGGACTCTTTTACTTTTTTTAAGGTTTTATTGGCTCCAGTGGCCTTTATTTGATAGTGAATTGACAGAAAAGTGGGTAATGAGAGACAGGAGAAGACATGCGCCAAAGGTCACCAGTCCGGGAATCGAACCTGCATCCAAATGTGGGCTGTGCTCAAGCCCGGCGCCACCACAGCGCCCCACTCTTTTACCTTTTAAACTGAAATAACACAAGCTGAACCAATACTTTCCAGTTAGATAGTGACAGAAGGAAAATCCTTCTGTCACTCTGACGACTCCAAGTCATCAGAGTAATCTGCAGTGATAATCATGTCATGCGCCAGGTGGCGCTGCAGCAACACATTTATGTGGAAAGTAACCTGTGCCTACCTTAACAAGCCTGGTCACCAGGACATGTTCTTAATCGACTCTTTTACAACTCTTCTCTCATCTGTCATAGTGACTCTTTACACAGACTGAAGGCCAAACCATTTCTGATCAACTGATCAAGAAGTGCTTCTTAGCTAGAGCTCCCGTTATAAGACCTTATTCAGCAATCCTAAGATACCATCCTGCTGCCCAGATGTAAGAACTAAATCCTGACCTCCACAGGCGCTGGTTTAACTGGTTCTTACCCGGTCCGCCCCATTCAGATTCTTCTCCATTTGTGGATCCTGCACGGTTCTTCCTCACATGCTGGAACCACGCCAGAGGCGGAACAAGTGTAACTCTTCTTGTCTAGTTGTCGGTCACCTAGTACAATACAGAATAAAAACTCCTCACAATGTGACTGACCGCAGCCAAGCGGTCCGACAGGCTGAAAAATAAAAGACACGGTTAGCGCCGTGACCGAGTGGTCAGCCACGAACACCAGCTCCCACTCATAGGGTCACATCTTTCCAGCCCAACCACGAGAAAAACTTTACAAATTATATTTGTAGATGTTAAATATTCTTATAGTACCTCGTTAATTGTTGAACTAGAAAAATATGACCCTAAGTAAGAAAAGAAGTGAAGCGCTGCCTCTCTCACACCCACCTCCACCAGCACCAGCAATCTGGTGGGGGAGCCTGAAGGACCTCATCACACCACTAGGTGGCTCCAAACATATGTGTTGATTAAAAATATCACAAACTCATACAACCCTTCAATCATTTTGATCAAAACTCACAGACACACATAAGCTCCTCTCTCTGTTACACAAGCCAGGCCAAGCGATCTGATTGGCCTGTCCAGTTCATGGAAACTGATCCATCAAGAACAGCTCAGCCTCCATTTTCAATCCGCCATGACGGTAGAAAGTCCTTTGGTCCGGACCAAACTTTAATTGATCTGTCAGCTTTCACATAGTGCTTTTTGAAAGCGGACTAAGAATTGTAATCAAAGCCAAATGGGTGATGATCTTTGCTCCCATTGTACAGAAATGAAGGGGGTGGGACGTAAACAAACATGAAAACGCTGCTGCTGCATTTCTGTTGCACCTGCAGCACCATTCTGGAGGCCAAGAGCAGTTCACTTAGCGCTGCTTCATGCAGTGCAGTCAGTGAATGCAGTAGCAGCGCTGGCAACACTGAAGCTACGGTGGCTCAGGAAGTCCAAAAGACGTTCCTGTAGTTGGTTCGGATCGAGGCCCGTCTGTTTCACCGCAGAGTTGGGTTGGAAGCGCACCGAGACCAGCTCAGAAACTGGGTCTGGTCCGGTTAAAGGGAACCAGGTTGGTCCAGTGACTTACGAGGTTGAAGTTATGAGTGAAGAAAGGACGAAGAACGTCTTGTGACGGATCATTCTGATTTCTCTGCAGATGATGAACCGAAGACCTGACGGTGAAAATGGATCCGGTGTGAGGAGCCAGGACGCAGTCATAGGTCAGCCTCCTCCTGCTGCCGGGTCGAGGGTTCAGTCGTAGACAGCACCTAAATGTCCTGATTCCTTTAAAAGCATCGTGATGCGTTGGCTTGTGACCGATGGTGGAGCGTCCAGGCATTAAGGTTTTGTCTGTGCTTGCCATTTTACAGTTTGCAGACAGAAGTGAAGACCAAATATGACAGACGTGTGTAAGTCATGAAACATGATGAAAACCCTAAAATCAGTCAAACAAACTGCAAAATGCTGAGTTCTGTCAGTTTGTGCTTCTCCATTCATCCACAGTTCATCTGATCAGTTCCTGCTCTGCATTCAAACCATTTCAGCCTCCAGCGTTCAGATTCTGCTCCAACATTTTCCACCTGGTTTAACCTCCATCCTGAGCTGAATATTTCTGGTTTTTAATCTTTTCTTCATCCATCAGATTCAGGAAGCTCTGATCAATCATGGAGCTTCTTTAGAAATGTGGAAGCTAACATTAGCATTGGCTGCTACATGCTAGCATTGAGATGCTATTTCAAGCTAGCATAACTTCACTGATAGGCTAACTGCTTTTGGCATAATTTGCACACAACAGCAGTATTTTTCAGTGTCCAATCAGATCGCTTAGAAGCAGAAATTAACTGAGAAGCAGCTTCATCGCTATTGTTAGCGATGTGTGTCAGATTTATGGCTGTACCAGAAACATGTGAATACAAAGGTTCCTGCCTGAAAAGTTTTAATGCATTAAAATTTATGTATTCAGTTGATCAAGATGAACGTGTTAAAGATCCATCGCTCGTTTGAATGCAAATTTTATCGACAGCTTTCAGATTTTCATTCATAGCAGAGGAAGTTACGAGTCATTTTCCTTTATTTCTCCGTCTGTCACATAAAATCCCATCAGATGAAACGAAATCAGCCGAATCAGTTTAAGAGAAACCGTTTTCCAGCTGCTCCTTTATGATTGGATGTTACTATAAGTTGGATGGTGCTGTTAAAGTCTGGTTTTCTTTAATGAAAGGTTCCTGTTGGCCCGTCGTCCATCATGATGTTGTGGTTCAGATCCGATTCCTGATCCAACCCGTCCCACTCGCTGCTGGCGGCTGGAACAAAGCGGCAGTGAAAGTTGGTTTGTTCTGGTTTTAGTTGGTTTGTTCTGGTTTTAGTTGGTTTGTTCTGGTTTTAGTTGGCTTGTTCTGGTTTTAGTTGATTTGTTCTGGTTTTAGTGTCGCTTTGTGCAGCAGCTTGTTGAAGTTTTCTGACAGGCGGCGCTGGAACCTGATTGGCTGGCGGAGGAAACATCAGAGCTGCTGGATTCCCGGAGACGCCGACCTCTGGGGTTAATCACCTCATTAAAACTTCAGCTCTGCTCCGTCAGCTGAGAGAATTAGCTTTCAGCTCCGGGATGATTTTAACACCAGACCAGGAGAAAACATCACCTTCACTTAATTCAGTAAACTGAGAGAGAAAGTTAAAACTTTCCATTATCCAATTACCTCCAGCTGCGTTTCTCACATAATAATTGAGGCTTTGACTGATTTATTTATTCAGGTTTCCCTTCAGGAGGGAATCATAAAAGGTTTAAAAACCAGAACTAACTGAGAAAGAACCAGAATTATCAGATGGTTTGGAGGTGACCTTTGACCCTTCCCAGGGGTCATTCCAGATTTCCATGTCGGTGTTGGTCAGGGTTTAAATGATGGGATGTGAATCTGATGAGTTTGGATAAAAACAGATAAATTAAGGCGAAGCAGCTGGAAGTGTTAAACGTTTTGGTTCCTAACAGAAGAAACGTCTGAAACGTGTGTCGGACTTTCAGGTGTTAAACATCCCGACTGAGGAAAAAACCGCAACGTTCTGGGATTCAGCTCTGCAGGCTTAACACCTGCAGAGCAAAACACGAAAGCTCTCCACACTGCAGGCTAGATGGATGCTAGCATGATGGATGCTAGATGGATGCTAGCTGGATGCTAGCTGGATGCTAGATGGATGCTAGCTAGATGCAAGATGGATGCTAGCTGGATGCTAGCTAGATGCTAGATGGATGCTAGCTAGATGCAAGATGGATGCTAGCTGGATGCTAGCTAGATGCTAGATGGATGCTAGCTTGTTTCTCTGGATTCCTGCCCTGTGTTTATTCGTGATGTTGGAGTGAAGTCGGTCTCTGAATGGCTTTAACCTGTAAAACGATCAATAGTCTGTTGAGTTAAAAATGAAGCATTTCGTTCACACCATGCTGAACCATTATGTGCATTTCATGTTTGCAGTCAAAGCATGGTAACACTCATCTAGCGTCGTTCAGACAGAGCGGCGGTTAAAGTGGGCTCATATCTGGATCTTATTCTCATTTTGTGATGAAGCATTAAATGTTTTGGACATTAACTCAAACTTCCAGCAAACTGAGGAAAACCAGGAGGCAGAGAGAAAAGTATCTGACCAACAGAAAATGTTTTTTTATTCATCATAAAGAATACAAAGAGTTGTTCTAGTCAATCTGCCTCATTCTCCATTTCTACCCTGAAATCAATCAGATTTAATTTGTAAAGTGATCGTATTGATTTTCCTCTCAGATTAAAACGTCTCCTAATTGAGTGGCTAATTACTTCGTCCATAAACGCGTTTCAAAGCTTCACAGCTCCACTTCAGCCATGCTTCCTGCTCTTTCATCATGCCAACTGTTAGCGGCTAGCTAATAGCTGGTAGCTGCATAGAGGCTAGCTGCTAGCTACCTAGCTGCTAGCGGCTAACTCCCTGTGAGCCACTGCAGCTGTCCTCCTTGTGCCGCAGGATCGCGCTGCACCATGCGGACGCTGGACAGTGGAATCGGGACCATTCCCCTCCCAGAATCCTGCTCCTTCTTCTCCTCCATCCTCAGCTTCCTTCCCAAATCCTCGTCGACCCCCGAGCAGTCCCTCAGCCCTCCCAGTGTTCCCGGTTCCTCCAGTGAAGACGTGTCCCCGTCCCCGTTGCCCCGGTGGAGAGTCCCGTCCAGCGGCAGGGACGGCGGCCGCTCAGGCCTCCCCGCCTCCCTGTCCGACTCCTCCATGATCCCGTCGGTGCCTTTCCCCACTGTGGCCTTCCTCCAGCCCTCGTCTCACCCCATTGTGACCCCAGCCAGTGTGTGTGACACCCAGAGCAGGCTGCCCAGACCGCCCAGAGGTAACGCAGCTAACGCAGAGACCTGATGGTCTGTTGGTTCCTTTAGGCAGCAGCAGGTCACAATCAGGTTCATCCATGAGTCATAAAGCTACAGGTCACACCTAGCATAGTGGCCTTGTTGACACTGTAGGATGGTGCTAGCTTAAGCTAAATCTTTTTGCAAAAGGATTGAGCTAATATGTTGTCTTAAGCAATTAGGCTAATATTTTATGAGGCTAAATCATTCATCTCAATATATTTACCTAGTTCTAACTTGTGCTAAATTAATAGATTCATTTACCACAAGTATTTGTGCTATAATTACTTGTAGCTAACAAGTAATTGGCATTGGCACAACAATTCTTTGTTGTGGCAACAAGTAACAATGTGTCACGCTAATGTTACCAGAAGCTAAATTATTAGACTGAATGTTTGAACTTATGTTAGCTTAAGCTAACTCCTTAAGACAAACACGGTTGCCACATTATGAACCAAAAGCTAAAGAATGCCTTGCTAATGTGACCTGCTCCTAAAATATTTGACTGTTAGCTTAAGCTACGTCCCTATGCTAAGTAATTAGGTTAATATTTTCAGTGGCTAAATTTGTTAAGCTAAATATATGAGC